>NC_083341.1:74286923-74294423 GCF_019175385.1 Lycium barbarum
AAACCAACCAGCAAAAAGCATTAACGCCGCAAAGACCAATGCCCCAATTGCTGTACAATAGAGTTGTAATTCACTAGTTATTCCAGATGCTCGCCAAATCTGAAAAAAACCAGAGGTTATTTGTATTCCTCGGAAACCCCCGCCTACGTCACCATTTAATATTTCTTGGCCCACTATTGGCCAAACCACCTGGGCACTAGGCCCAATGTGAGTTGGATCACTTAGCCACGCTTCATAATTAGAAAAACGAGCACCGTGGAAATACATGCCGCTCAGCCAAAGAAAGATGATGGAGAGTTGACCGAAATGTGCACTAAATACTTTTCGAGAGATCTCCTCCAAATCACTGGTATGGCTATCGAAATCGTGAGCATCGGCATGTAGGTTCCAGATCCAAGTGGTAGTATCAGGCCCTTTAGCTATTGTTCTTGAGAAATGACCCGGTCTGGCCCATTCCTCGAAAGAAGTTTTTACGGGATCCCTATCTACCAAAATTTTAACTTCTGGTTCCGGCGAACGAATAATCATTGAGTCCTCCTCTTTCCGGACAACACATACAAAGAGACCCGCCAACAGTCAAATAATTAGTGAACCTTAGAGATAGAGAGATATTTCTATAATTAGTTCGTTTCTCTTCTATTTTTCTATCTCCTATCTCTCTATTTTCTTTAGTTATTTACTAGAGCAATTATGATCTGGAAGTCGATCCGGGGCAAGTGTTCGGATCTATTATGACATAGCCTTGAGGCGCTCAACGGACCTTTTAACCCTTTAAAAACCTTTTTGAGCTTTGGATTGATCCAAAAACAACTTTTTTGTGCAACCTAGTGTATATTCATAGAAGTTATTAGATGGAGCTCTTTAATTTTTTACCTAGAAGATTTTAATTACTCTATTCCAAATCACGCGAGTAGCCATGAGACATTACTAAGAGACATCCCCGGTATATATATATTTAGTGATTCGAGGGTTTCTTTTATTAGTTTTAATAATAAGAATTTTGTTTAATTTAATAAAAATATAATAAAAAGAAGTCTATTTTGTACTCTATCTGTGTATCCTTTTTTATTCCTAAAAAATAGCAGATGAAATAGAAGTGAAATAGAAGGCTTAGAAGGGAGATAATGAAATTATGTGATTGGGTCTTCCAAAAGCAAAGGAACGATCCGTTTTTTAGTTAACTGATCTGATGGGTCCAACAAAGAATTAATTCTAACAAATATCTAAATTCTAAATAAAAAAATAAATAATAGACTAAGATTCTAAATAAAGGATAATAAATAAACGGGGTCTTCTTTTATTCGAAACGTCTTGTGATCTTCAACCAATTATGCGCTTCAATATAATTACCGGGAGTAAGCGCTATAGCCTGTTTCCAATACTCAGCGGCTTGATCAAACCAAGCCTCCGCAATTTCAGAATCTCCCTGTTGAATGGCCTGTTCTCCCCGGCCGGAATAGGTAGTTCAATTCCTTTCCTTAGAACCGTACTTGAGAATTTCTTACCTCATACGGCTCAGCAGTCAATTCTTTTGGTGTCCCATTTTGATCTATACCATATCTAATAAAATCTAATGAGATTTCTCATGGATCTATCCCAGTTTTAGGGTTAACCAAAAGAAAAATAGGTTAATTACATGAGTTTCAAACTGAAATTTGGATGAATAATCCGTTTATTTAGTTTTATCTTTTTTCCCACCTTCAGAAGAATAAAGCATAGGCTTTTCTACTAGTGTTAGAATTTTATGAAAGGTAACTATCTCGGTTTCATAGATAAATTTATATAGAATCTTTGAAAAAGACTTTCTTTCTTATGAAAGAAAATACTTACTATCTTTGGGATCTGATCCTACACCGCTGCTCAAGACTTTAGTGGATCGACTCTATTACATAAGTTAATTCCTAATTTTTATCTCACATCATGAGATAAGTACGCAGTTATTATTGTATCGGCCCAAAACCTCGCAAATTGATCTTTACGGTGCTTCCTCTATCTCTATCAATTAAAGCCTTATATCCATAGAAAAAAGTTGCTAGGCATTTTTATTTTTTCCTATTTTGACTTCTATCAAGTTTCTTTCTTTGCTACAGCTGATAAAAATCGTTGTTTTAGACGATGCATATGTAGAAAGCCTATTTGGTTCTAGTAGTTACTTTACTAGATTTTTCTTTTTTTTTTTTTTTTCTTTCTATAGTGGAGATAGTCGCACGTAATGACAGATCACGGCCATATTATTAAAAGCTTGTGGTAAGAATGGGTTTCGTTCTAGTGCTCGAAAATAATATTCCAAAGCTTTCGTATGTTCTCCATTACTTGTGTGGATAAGCCCTATATTATAGAGTATATAACTTCGATCATAGGGATCAATTTCTAGTCGCATAGCTTCATAATAATTCTGCAAAGCTTCCGCGTAATTTCCTTCGGATTGAGCCGACATCCGTTACGGTCGTCATTCAATTGAAAGAATCTCCGTTCCAGAACCGTACGTGAGATTTTCACCTCATACGGCTCCTCCCTTATGTGCATAATGAGAATAATACATAGAATCAAAAAAGATTCAACGATAAAAATATTCTCATTATGAACTCAGCAGGGCTAGTGTTTTTACAAGAAATCTCTAGCCAACCTTCCTGCAAGAGATTCTTTCTTAACATCAAGCCTATTGGGACTAGATAGAAATGATAAGATAACTCCAACAATTTCTTTGTTTTTAACGCCTCCTAATTTCCAGGAATTAGTCACTTCAATAGCCTTCGATGGTTATACGGGTATCCAAAGGACGAACGAGATGGATGTTTGTTGTCCCAACCATTCTTTTAGTCCCAAGCCCGCTAAGGAAAGGGCTGACTTAGAACAAAGTTTTCGTGTTGTTGATTCCTAGGTGTAGCGCTTCTTCCCCTATGCTGCCTATTAGCGCTAGTAGAGTAGGATTGACCCGTAATACAGAACCTCTAGGCGTAACCTTTCGCTTAATACTAGAATCAAGAATTGAAACATAGCATCTGAGGTTGCATTAATCGAGGATACACGACAGAAGGAATTGTTCTATTTCCAAACTTCACCTTCAAAAAGCGTAGATTTTTTTTTCAAAAATTTTCTCGAATCACGTGTTTTTCTCCTCGTAAGACTGAGATAAATGAATAAATATGAAATAAAAAAAAAAAAAAAGAATCAAATCGCACCATCTCTGTAATAGGTAAATGCCTCTTTTTCTCCTGAAGTTGTCGGAATTACTCGTAATAAGATATTGGCTACAATTGAAAAGGTCTGATCAATAAAATTTCCATTTATCCGTGATCTAGGCATAGGTAGCAATCCATTCTAGAATTCTTCTCATTACCTCTCTTGGGAAAAAGATCCCACAAAGAAAAGAATTGTATAGTACGAAATAACATAAAAACTTATTTTTTTTTTAAAGAAAAAAACAAAAGATATGAATCCTCTATTCCAATTGTTCCTTTTTGACAGGAATCGATAAGAAATAAGAAATATTTCAAGGCGATTCGATTTCATACTAATGTAGTAGTATAGGAACTATTCCGATTTCGGTGAAGTTACAAATTAGAAGAACTCGAGAAATTTTGATTGAATCATGATACAAATTACAAAGAAGAAAAAAGATCGAATAATCATTCTATGATGAAAATAGAATAACTGCCAATTTTGTGTACATAACGGGTATATACTATACAATCAAATCTAAATTTTTTTTTGGAATTTCTATTCTAATAGAGGGGTAGGTGTTTGTTGTTGAGAACTCCAAAACCGAAAAGGAATTTGAAAAATTTTCTGGTATGGAATCATAGTCTATATAATTTGAATTATGATTTAAGAGTATCCATTAACTATAGTCTAAAAGATATAGACCATCAATCAGTTGATTCGTTCTAATTCATTGAATTAATCCATTATAAAAATATCAGAAAACGAAGGGAACGTTGTTTTTGCAAACATGAATTGAATTTTTTTTAACAATTTTTACGAAAAATTGTATCTTTATCCCGGAGCCTCGAAGGAAAGAAAAATCGTTCTTTGCTTTGACTTTGATGAAAAATTTTCAGTTAAAATGGATTGGTCGTACCTATCCAATAATGGAATATGGATTATGACTGACTCGCTATTCACTCGGTTTTGGGGTCATAATCATTATGTAGGAGAGATGGCCGAGTGGTTCAAGGCGTAGCATTGGAACTGCTATGTAGGCTTTTGTTTACCGAGGGTTCGAATCCCTCTCTTTCCGTACTTTCGCTTAATTCACCAATTTTACTAACAACAAGGGCTAAAATAGCCATGGATACCATTATTCCAACAGCTATACCCTTCTTTTATAGATTCTCAATTCCTAATTGCTGTGACGCTAAAATAGAATACTAAAAACTAATCATAATCAAAATACTGGAAAGAAAGAGTAGACAAGGAATGAAAATAGATCCTTGGTCTATGATACAAAAATGGGGGAAATCCAGATCAAACTCGGATTTATCTTACTTAACTTATTTAACCTTGGGTTAATTTACTTCGCCTAAAGGGAAGAAAATTTTTCGAACCCTTGGTTTCAGTCTGAGGTTTAAGTCTGACGAGAATAATATTCTACGACTAGCAATTCATTTATTTTCAAACCGACCCATTTACTATCTATTATTTGATTGACCAATCCTTTATATTGGAATGGGTGAAGGGTCAAATGATTTGGTAATTCCTCATGAGGGGATGAATCGAGAGAAATTTGAATCAGAGCTCTGGATTTTTGTTCATCCTTTGCCGTAATAATATCTCGGGGTTTGCAGCGATAACTCGGTATATCCACTATACGACCATTAACTAAAATATGTCGATGGTTAACTAATTGACGGGCTGCGGGAATAGTTGAAGCCATACCCAATCGAAAAAGGATGTTATCCAAACGCATTTCAAGTAATTGTAGTAAAACTTGACCTGTTGACCCCTTGGCTTTTCTGGCGATACGAACGTATTTAAGTAATTGTCGTTCTGTAAGACCATAATGAAAACGCAATTTTTGTTTTTCTTCTAGACGAATACGATATTGAGATTTTTTCACGGAACGCGATTGGTTTCTAAGATCACTTCCGGTCCTAGGCTTTTTATTAGTTAGTCCTGGTAAAGCCCCCAGGCGGCGTATTTTTTTGAAACGAGGTCCTCGGTAACGCGACATAAAGACTCCTTATTCTTATTTAGTATTTCGAATTAATTCTTATTTCTATTTATTTTCTTTTTTATTGAATTTTTTTTTACAGAATAAACCTAAACTAAACTGAACTAAATGAAGCGAAGTTTACTGAAATAGTGTACTTGTACTATTACTATATATAAAGAAAAGAAGAATGGGATGAATTGGATAAATATACAGAACCCCTTCTATTATATATATAATCCTTTCCTGACATAATTGGAAGTTCCTATAATAAATTGATAGCTTTTGGAAAGGGAGGAAGGCGCTATTTTAATATTCTTTGATTCCAAAGGAACATTATCAATCATCTAAAAATGGAATAAAAAAAACAATAGGGAAAAGCCGGCTATCGGAATCGAACCGATGACCATCGCATTACAAATGCGATGCTCTAACCTCTGAGCTAAGCGGGCCCACATAACAGAAATCTTATATGCATAGTAATTGACTAAACTACTGAAATTGGAATCTTAGTTATTAACTATTCAATATTATATTGAATATTCTAGAACACTAGAACATAAGGATTAATATAGCGATATAGAATTTCGATTTATCACAATTCTAATACCAATTCTAATACTAATATTATTAAATAGTGATTGTAAATATTGTTAATATTCTTTTATTTGCATTTTCAATTTGAATAGTAAATATTCTTTTTCATTTCTTTTTTTGGCATTTGAAATCCTTTTTATTACAGTTCTATATTTATTTCAAATTCTAATTGTTTAATGGAATGGTTAGTTATAACTAATGAGACATTCCTCCCCCTTCAGGCGAAAGTGAAGATAAAAAACAAGAATCGATCGTTCAAGTATTCCAAATTGAATGTCAAAATTACAGGAAGAGAGACATATGGATGGGGTATATATCCATCTATATTGAATTGCGGATTCCGAAATGATAAAATCATTTTTGATTGGACAAAAAAAGGTCTCCTATAGAAGATAGTTAAGAAAATCAACGAGGAGAAAACACGTTTTCGAGATAGGAATCGGTATCTAATGAATTCAATGGTTCCAGTATAAATGAAAGAAAAAGAAAAAGGAAGGGGGATATGGCGAAATCGGTAGACGCTACGGACTTAATTGGATTGAGCCTTGGTATGGAAACTTACTAAGTGATCACTTTCAAATTCAGAGAAACCCTGGAATTAACAAAAATGGGCAATCCTGAGCCAAATCCTGTTTTCTGAAAACAAACAAAGGTTCAGAAAAAAAGGATAGGTGCAGAGACTCAATGGAAGCTATTCTAACAAATGGAGTTAAATGCGTTGGTAGAGGAATCTTTACATCGAAACTTCAGAAAGAAAAAGAATGAAGTGAAGGATAAACGTATATACATACGTATTGAATACTCTATCAAATGATTAATGACGACCCGAATCCGTATTTTTTCTATAAAAAATAGAAGAATTGGTGTGAATCGATTCTACATTGAAGAAAGAATCGAATATTCATTGATCAAATCATTCACTCCATAGTCTGATAGATCTTTTGAAGAACTGATTAATCGGACGAGAATAAAGATAGAGTCCCGTTCTACATGTCAATACCGGCAACAATGAAATTTATAGTAAGAGGAAAATCCGTCGACTTTAAAAATCGTGAGGGTTCAAGTCCCTCTATCCCCAAAAAGACTATTTCACTCCCCAACTCCGACCCCCTTTCCTTAGCGGTTCCAAATTACTTATCTTTCTCATTCACTCTATTCTTTATAGAAATGGATTTGAGCGTAAATGGCTTTTTCTTATCACAAGTCTTGTGATATATATGATACACATAGAAATGAACATCTTTGAGCAAGGAATCCCTAGTTGAATGATTCCCGATCAATACAATATCATTACTCATACTGAAACTTACAAAGTCATCTTTTTGAAGATCGAAGAAATTCCCCGGCTTTGATAAAATTTTTTAATCGACTTTTGTCCTTTTAATTGACATAGACCCCAGTTCTCTAATAAAATGAGGATACTACATTGGGAATAGCCGGGATAGCTCAGTTGGTAGAGCAGAGGACTGAAAATCCTCGTGTCACCAGTTCAAATCTGGTTCCTGGCACATGATTAATTTGTATGGGTCTCTCTTCCCTAGAATAAATTTCGAATTAATTGATATGAATCAACATACATATTCTTTTAGAGTCTAGATTAGAATAATAGCTTTATCCAGTTTGGCGAGATATACCCCATCTATGTTCTAGATGGGTAGAGTTTCTTAGATAAAGTATCTAAAAGAATTGGATTCTATCTCCTCTTTTTTTTCTCCTCTCGTTCAAACGAATTTGAATACGTAATACATATT
>NC_083341.1:74296923-74310661 GCF_019175385.1 Lycium barbarum
GGTCTTTATTTTCATTTTATTTTTATTTTTTCGTAGTGATTTAGAATAGAACAAGTAATCAAATAGAAGAGAATGTGTAGGAATTTCCATCTCAAGATTTAGAAGATCTTGTGTTGGTATATTCCTTTTATTATTATTTTATTATTATTTAATAATAGTATCAGGATTCGAATCCAGGTGGAGGGGTTTTTCTTGGTTGAATACAGAAAAAGAAGACTACCCTTTTTGTGTTGTGCTTCGCTAGGTCGAGGTAAGTAAGGTATACGAAAGAAAAGCCTATTTGACAATGAAAGTGACCAAAGATATTCGTTTTTCAAAAAACTTTAGCTTGGACACAAATACAGCAGGCCCTTCCTAAATCCATGTGAATTCCTCTTCGTAGTTTTTCATTTCACCAGGCCCGTGAAATGATTTGACTTCCAAAACTCAATAAGATTGGGGATATCAAAAGAAAGGGAGTCTCACTAATTCTTTTATTGTGGATATGAATATGTAATTCGCCTCCGAAGATTAATGACGAAAGGTTGGTTTGTTTATCTGCAATTGAAAAAATCAATATCGATTGGATCCATTGATATGCGTTTTTTCTTTCATCTGCTTAAACGATTGCCGTGAATAAACTTATAGGAATAATTGGATTTAACTTAGTTACAAGCAATAAATAATAATGAAGAAATGAAAATTATACAATTTTTTTTGCTTCATTTTTACATTTTTATAGGGCTATACGGACTCGAACCGTAGACCTTCTCGGTAAAACAGATCAAACTTATTATTATTAAAATGATCTGAACTGTTTCAAAGACCCAACATGCATTTTTTTTGCATTGGGCTCTTTCATTAACTGACATAAATATCAGTTAGTCTGCCATTTTTTTTCTTGACAGAAAAAAAGATAAGGAAATGGCTCCATGTGCTCTGATTCATTATTTGGGAGCATTACCAAAGTGTTTCAAGGGTGGGGTTATCTTGACGTAGGTCTGTCTCTGGCCTAGATCAACCTAAGTTAAATGAAGTCTCTATCGTTCAAAAATCAAATTATGAAACTTCATACACCTTGAAGTTCATATGACGAAAAGAGATTTTTTTGAGGTCCTTATACTCATTATGCCTAGCATTGAATAGACTGGGTATTCACCTTATCAAGATCTCAAATCAATGATGGGGTCTGTTTGGCACCTCCTAAATGGGCGTCCAAATTGGACCGAACCTTTTGTCAGGCTATGGTTCCCTCAAAGTTATGGAGTAAGACATCGATTTCTCAACAAGATCAATTTTTATGATTGTATGATGAACTCCCTTGAAAAACATTGGCGCGCGTGTAAACGAGTTGCTCTACCAACTGAGCTATAGCCCTTAGTGCTTGTGATACATATTTTACCATGTAGATAAATTCTTGTCAAGATAAATATTCCATGATCCAACATCAACAATCTTTGATCTCTTTGAGTGGTATTCCTTAGATTAGTATTGCTTATAAGTAATATGATATTTATAATCCATCGACAGGATGGGTTTCATTTGGTTCTCTTTGGGATGATAAATGACCTACTTAACTCAGTGGTTAGAGTACTGCTTTCATACGGCGGGAGTCATTGGTTCAAATCCAATAGTAGGTAAAACTTATTAGATACCATTGACTCTGGTATCTAATAAGGTTTACGACCCACCCTTAGTGATATTTATTTTTTCATTTTGTATCTTTTCTATTTCATTTTTGAATTTTAATTTTTACATTAGAATTGGATTCTGTTTGATTATATTTGATTGTATTCACCCGACAGAATCTAAATAGGATTAGAAAGAGAACTTCTTTTTATTATTCGAACGTACCAACGAGTTATGAAATCGGATTGATAGCCTCCACCCGTGTTCTAGCTCGTCGGAGAGCTAGATTTGCCTCAATTTTTTGTCTCCTTCCTTCAGCCTTTTTCACATTAGCTTCCGCTATTTCAAGAGTTTGCTGAGCTTCTTGTGGATCAATGTCACTACCCTTCTCCGCATCATTTACTAAAACAGTGATCTCATTATTGCCTATTCTAGCAAAACCACCCATCAGAGCCATCGTTAACCATTGGTCGTTAAGGCGTATTCTCAAAATCCCTATATCTACAGCTGTGGCAATAGGGGCGTGATTTGGTAATATGCCAATTTGACCACTATTAGTAGATAAAACGATTTCTTCCACTTCTGAATCCCAAACAATTCGATTAGGGGTCAGTACACTAAGATTTAAGGTCATTTCTTCAAATTGCTCTCCATTTCTAAGTTCATAGCCTTCGCGGTAGCTTCATCGATATTACCTACCAAATAAAAGGCCTGTTCAGGAAGACCATCTAATTCTCCGGAAAGGATCAATTGAAATCCTCGAATTGTTTCTGCTAGACCAACATATTTCCCTGGAGAACCGGTAAATACTTCTGCTACGAAAAAGGGTTGTGATAAGAAACGCTCAATTTTTCGCGCTCTTGCTACGAGTAAACGATCCTCTTCGGACAATTCGTCCAATCCAAGGATAGCTATAATGTCCTGAAGTTCTTTGTAACGTTGTAAAGTTTGCTTAACTCTTTGGGCGGTTTCGTAATGTTCCTCACCAACGATCCGAGGTTGAAGCATGGTTGACGTTGAATCTAAAGGATCTACTGCTGGATAAATACCTTTGGCAGCCAATCCTCTTGATAGTACGGTAGTAGCATCTAAATGTGCAAATGTCGTAGCAGGGGCAGGGTCAGTCAAATCGTCTGCGGGTACATAAACTGCTTGAATAGAGGTTATGGACCCTTCTTTGGTAGAAGTAATTCTTTCTTGTAAAGAACCCATTTCGGTACTCAGGGTCGGTTGATAACCCACAGCGGAAGGCATTCTACCCAATAAGGCCGATACTTCGGATCCTGCTTGGACGAAACGGAAGATATTGTCAATAAATAGAAGTACGTCTTGCTCATTAACATCTCGGAAATATTCCGCCATAGTTAGGGCAGTCAAACCAACTCTCATACGAGCTCCCGGCGGTTCATTCATCTGACCGTAAACTAGGGCCACCTTTGATTCTGCAAAATTTTCTTCATTAATCACTCCAGATTCTTTCATTTCCATGTAAAGATCATTTCCTTCCCGAGTACGTTCACCCACTCCGCCAAATACGGATACGCCCCCGTGAGCTTTAGCAATATTGTTAATCAATTCCATAATGAGTACTGTTTTACCCACTCCAGCTCCCCCGAATAGTCCGATTTTTCCTCCACGGCGATAAGGGGCTAAAAGATCTACTACTTTAATTCCTGTTTCAAAAATAGATAATTTTGTATCCAACTGTATAAAGGCGGGCGCAGATCTATGAATAGGAGACATTGTACTAGTATCTACAGGCCCTAAATTATCAACAGGCTCTCCGAGCACGTTAAAAATTCGTCCCAGAGTCGCTCCCCCGACCGGAACACTTATAGGAGCTCCTGTGTCAATCACTTCCATTCCTCTCGTTAGACCCTCTGTAGCACTCATAGCTACAGCCCTAACTCGATTATTTCCTAATAATTGCTGTACCTCACAAGCCACATTAATTGGTTGATCAACACTATCTCGACCTTGAACTACCAGAGCGTTATAAATATTCGGCATCTTGCCCGGGGGAAAGGCTACATCTAGTACCGGACCGATGATTTGGACGACACGCCCCAGGTTTTTTTTTTCAAGCGTGGAAACCCCAGAACCAGAAGTAGTAGGATTGATTCTCATAATAATAAAATAAATAAATATGTCGAAATGTTTTTTCAAAAATTATCGAATTCAAAAAAAATGTCCGCTAGCACGTCGATCGGTTAATTCAATAAAATGGGAATTAGCACTCGATTTTGTTGGCACCATGCAATTGAACTTGAACCAATTCAATTGTTTACTTATTCAATGAGACTGAGTGAATTTGCAAGCTCACCCAACCTATTTTCATTTAAAAATCTCAAGTGGATGAATCAGAATCTTGAGAAAGTCTTTCATTTGTCTATCATTATAGACAATCCCATCCGTATTATCTATTCTATGGAATTCGAACCTGAACTTTATTTTCTATTTCTATTACGATTCATTATTTGTATCTAATTGGCTCCTCTTCTTATTTATTTTTTATTTCAATTTCAGCATATCGATTTATGCCTAGCCTATTCTTTTCTTTGCGTTTTTCTTTCTTTTTTATACCTTTCATAGATTCATAGATCATAGATCATAGAGGAATTCCATATATTTTCACATCTAGGATTTACATATACAACATATACCACTGTCAAGGGGGAAGTTCTTATTATTTAGGTTAGTTAGGTATTTCCATTTCAAAAAAAAAAAGGTAAAAAATAAAAATTGGGTTGCGCTATATATATGAAAGAGTATACAATAATGATGTATTTGGCAAATCAAATACCATGGTCTAATAATCAACCATTCTGATTAGTTGATAATATTAGTATTAGTTGGAAATTTTGTGAAAGATTCCTGTGAAAAGTTTCATTAACGCGGAATTCGTGTCGAGTAGACCTTGTTGTTGTGAGAATTCTTAATTCACGAGTTGTAGGGAGGGATTTATGTCACCACAAACAGAGACTAAAGCAAGTGTTGGATTCAAAGCTGGTGTTAAAGAGTACAAATTGACTTATTATACTCCTGAGTACCAAACCAAGGATACTGATATATTGGCAGCATTCCGAGTAACTCCTCAACCTGGAGTTCCACCTGAAGAAGCAGGGGCCGCGGTAGCTGCGGAATCTTCTACTGGTACATGGACAACTGTATGGACCGATGGACTTACCAGCCTTGATCGTTACAAAGGGCGATGCTACCGCATCGAGCGTGTTATTGGAGAAAAAGATCAATATATTGCTTATGTAGCTTACCCTTTAGACCTTTTTGAAGAAGGTTCTGTTACCAACATGTTTACTTCCATTGTAGGTAATGTATTTGGGTTCAAAGCCCTGCGCGCTCTACGTCTGGAAGATCTGCGAATCCCTACTGCTTATGTTAAAACTTTCCAAGGTCCGCCTCATGGGATCCAAGTTGAAAGAGATAAATTGAACAAGTATGGTCGTCCCCTGTTGGGATGTACTATTAAACCTAAATTGGGGTTATCCGCTAAAAACTACGGTAGAGCTGTTTATGAATGTCTTCGCGGTGGACTTGATTTTACCAAAGATGATGAGAACGTGAACTCACAACCATTTATGCGTTGGAGAGATCGTTTCTGCTTTTGTGCCGAAGCACTTTATAAAGCACAGGCTGAAACAGGTGAAATCAAAGGGCATTACTTGAATGCTACTGCAGGTACATGCGAAGA
Organism: Lycium barbarum; assembly: GCF_019175385.1. Taxonomy (NCBI): domain Eukaryota; kingdom Viridiplantae; phylum Streptophyta; class Magnoliopsida; order Solanales; family Solanaceae; genus Lycium; species Lycium barbarum. The sequence continues at coordinate 74,302,241 of NC_083341.1, forward strand.
GATGATGAAAAGAGCTATATTTGCTAGAGAATTGGGTGTTCCGATCGTAATGCATGACTACTTAACGGGGGGATTCACCGCAAATACTAGCTTGGCTCATTATTGCCGAGATAATGGTCTACTTCTTCACATCCACCGTGCAATGCATGCGGTTATTGATAGACAGAAGAATCATGGTATCCACTTCCGGGTATTAGCAAAAGCGTTACGTATGTCTGGTGGAGATCATATTCACGCTGGTACCGTAGTAGGTAAACTTGAAGGTGAAAGAGACATAACTCTGGGCTTTGTTGATTTACTGCGTGATGATTTTGTTGAACAAGATCGAAGTCGCGGTATTTATTTCACTCAAGATTGGGTCTCTTTACCAGGTGTTCTACCCGTGGCTTCAGGAGGTATTCACGTTTGGCATATGCCTGCTCTGACCGAGATCTTTGGGGATGATTCCGTACTACAGTTCGGTGGAGGAACTTTAGGACATCCTTGGGGTAATGCGCCAGGTGCCGTAGCTAACCGAGTAGCTCTAGAAGCATGTGTAAAAGCTCGTAATGAAGGACGTGATCTTGCTCAGGAAGGTAATGAGATTATTCGCGAGGCTTGCAAATGGAGCCCGGAACTAGCTGCTGCTTGTGAGGTATGGAAAGAGATCGTATTTAATTTTGCAGCAGTAGACGTTTTGGATAAAACAGTAGACATTAGCAGCAAATAAAGAAGGATAAGGAGAAAGAACTCAAGTAATTATCCTTCGTTCTCTTAATTGAATTGCAATTAAACTCGGCCCAATCTTTTACTAAAAGGATTGAGCCGAATACAACAAAGATTCTATTGCATATATTTTGACTAAGTATATACTTACCTAGATATACAAGATTTGAAATACAAAATATAGAAAACTAAATCAAAATCTAAGACTCAAATCTTTCCATTGTTGTCTTGGATCCACAATTAACCCTACGGATCCTTAGGATTAGTATATTCTTTTCTATCCTGTAGTTTGTAGTTTCCCTGAATCAAGCCAAGTATCACAACTCTTTCTACCCATCCTCTATATTGTCCCCTTTGTTCCGTGTTGAAATAGAACCTTAATTTATTACTTATTATTAGAATTAGATTTTAGATTAGTTAGTGATTAGATATTAGTATTAGACGAGATTTTACGAAAATTTTTTTTTTTGATTTCTTTATAGGAGAGGACAAATCTCTTTTTTTCGATGCGAATTTGATACGACATAGGAGAAGCCGCCCTTTATCAAAAATTATATTATTATATTATTTTTAATAATAAAAGGGGGTTCCAACATATTAATATATAGTGAAGTGTTCCCCCAGATTCAGAACTTTTTTTCAATACTCACAATCCTTATTAGTTAATAATCCTAGTGATTGGATTTCTATGCTTAGTCTGATAGGAAATAAGATATTCAAATAAATAATTTTATAGCGAATGACTATTCATCTATTGTATTTTCATGCAAATAGGGGGCAAGAAAACTCTATGGAAAGATGGTGGTTTAATTCGATGTTGTTTAAGAAGGAGTTCAAACGCAGGTGTGGGCTAAATAAATCAATGGGCAGTCTTGGTCCTATTGAAAATACCAGTGAAGATCCAAATCGAAAAGTGAAAAACATTCATAGTTGCAGTAATGTTGATTATTTATTCGGCGTTAAAGACATTCGGAATTTCATCTCTGATGATACTTTTTTAGTTAGTGATAGGAATGGAGACAGTTATTCCATCTATTTTGATATTGAAAATCAGATTTTTGAGATTGACAACGATCATTCTTTTCTGAGTGAACTAGAAAGTTCTTTTTATAGTTATCGAAACTCGAGTTATCTGAATAATGGATTTAGGGGCGAAGATCCCTACTATAATTCTTACATGTATGATACTCAATATAGTTGGAATAATCACATTAATAGTTGCATTGATAATTATCTTCAGGCTCAAATCTGTATAGATACTTCCATTATAAGTGGTAATGAGAATTACGGTGACAGTTACATTTATAGAACCATTTGTGGTAGTGAAAGTCGAAATAGTAGTGAAAATGAGGGTTCCAGTAGACGAACTCGCACGAAGGGCAGTGATTTAACTATAAGAGAAAGTTCTAATGATCTCGAGGTAACTCAAAAATACAAGCATTTGTGGGTTCAATGCGAAAATTGTTATGGATTAAATTATAAGAAATTTTTGAAATCAAAAATGAATATTTGTGAACAATGTGGATATCATTTGAAAATGAGCAGTTCGGATAGAATTGAACTTTTGATTGATCCGGGTACTTGGGATCCTATGGATGAAGACATGGTCTCTCTGGATCCCATTGAATTTCATTCGGAGGAGGAGCCTTATAAAGATCGTATTGATTCTTATCAAAGAAAGACAGGATTAACCGAGGCTGTTCAAACAGGCATAGGCCAACTAAACGGCATTCCCGTAGCAATTGGGGTTATGGATTTTCAGTTTATGGGGGGTAGTATGGGATCCGTAGTCGGAGAGAAAATCACCCGTTTGATTGAACACGCTGCGAATCAAATTTTACCTCTTATTATAGTGTGTGCTTCTGGGGGGGCGCGCATGCAGGAAGGAAGTTTGAGCTTGATGCAAATGGCTAAAATATCGTCTGCTTTATATGATTATCAATTAAATAAAAAGTTATTTTATGTATCAATCCTTACATCTCCGACAACTGGTGGAGTAACAGCTAGTTTTGGTATGTTGGGGGATATCATTATTGCCGAACCCAATGCCTACATTGCATTTGCAGGTAAAAGAGTAATTGAACAAACATTGAATAAAACAGTACCCGAAGGTTCACAAGCAGCTGAATACTTATTCCAGAAGGGTTTATTCGACCTAATTGTACCACGTAATCTTTTAAAAAGCGTTCTGAGTGAGTTATTTAAGCTCCACGCCTTTTTTCCTTTGAATCAAAAGGAAAGCAAAATCAAGTAGAGCACTAAGTTCAATTATTTTATTTGTGTTTGTAGCAAAAAAGTAGTTAGTTTAGTGGAATCAAAGTAAATAAGATAATAATGGCGTTTTCTTTGGTGATAGAAGATCTAATTGTAGAAAGAATCAAAACGGAAGTTGAGGATAACTCTTTTTTTGACCTATATTCCTGATTACGAATCAAGAAGCCTTTATCAACAAGAGTGAGTTCTTCCTTTCGTGAAATTAGGAAAATAAAACGAATTTCTTCTTGTCTTAGGTATATAATTTGAAATTTAAATATAGATAATAGAGTTTTGTATCTTTCTCTATCTCCCGAAAAACCATTTTAGCTAAAAATTCATGTTGGATCGGATTCGAACGAATCTTTCGATAATCTGTAAAAAACTCTTTATCTATTTTTCGAAAATTAGAAGACAAGAACAAAAGTAATAAAGTTTATTATCATACATATCTTTCTCATGTAGGAGATGAATAAGTCCATTTATTTAGTTCTACAGTTCTACATTCTTTGCACTTATTATACGTACTCAGTTAGATTTAGATATATAGATACTTAGATCTATACTAAGAATTTCAAATTCTTCAAATTCTATTAATAATAAATATTATCTAATTAGAATTCAAATTCTTAATTTCATTATAATTATTACAAGATATCTTTATTTATATAATAACATAATAACAGATACAAATAGTAAATTGAGGTACCCCTTCTATGACAAATTTGAACCTTCCATCTATTTTTGTGCCGTTAGTAGGCCTAGTCTTTCCGGCAATTGCAATGGCTTCTTTATTTCTTCATGTTCAAAAAAACAAGATTGTTTAGATCCGCTGGGACCCAATCTCATCCATTTTTTTTGAAAACGTGAACTTGTATCATAACACGGATATCTATTTATTGAAATATAGTATAACATGTGATTTCCACCGAACATAAAGGAAAAAACTCTTATGCCTGCAGAAACATGATATATGGATATATTAATTCTAGCAATTTTCAAATAGATCAGGATCGCTGGATGGCTGAAATGTAGTCGGTGAATCTATATGTATATCGATATGTATAGTGGGATCGTATTAAATAAAGAGTATGTTATTATTTTAGATTTAACCAATTTGATGAATTACTCCTAAAGGTTGACATCAAACTAGTGCTAGTTCACCTCAAACTAGTGCTAGTTGATGAGAGTTACTTCGGAAACAAAAAAGTAAAGTCAAATTTCTCTGGGGTATTATCTCAATTCCAATAAAATGCAATCGGGTAAAGTATGACTTGGCGATCAGAACATATATGGATAGAACTTATAACGGGGTCTCGAAAAATAAGTAATTTCTGCTGGGCCTTTATCCTTTTTTTAGGTTCATTAGGCTTCTTATTAGTTGGAACTTCCAGTTATCTTGGTAGAAATTTGATATCTTTTTTTACGCCTCAGCAAATCGTTTTTTTTCCACAAGGAATCGTGATGTCTTTCTACGGAATTGCGGGTCTCTTTATTAGCTCTTATTTGTGGTGCACAATTTCCTGGAATGTAGGTAGTGGTTATGATCGATTCGATAGAAAGGAAGGAATAGTCTGTATTTTTCGTTGGGGATTTCCGGGAAAAAATCGTCGCATATTCCTCCGATTCCTTATAAAAGATATTCAGTCCGTTAGAATAGAAGTTAAAGAGGGTATTTATGCTCGTCGTGTTCTTTATATGGACATCCGAGGCCAGGGGTCCATTCCCTTGACCCGTACTGATGAGAATTTGACTCCACGAGAAATGGAACAAAAGGCTGCTGAATTAGCCTATTTCTTGCGTGTACCAATTGAAGTATTTTGAGAGAACGTTCATTCAATTAAAGAAAACGTATATGAAAGAACCATAAAACGAAACTCTTTTTATGGTCTTTATGCGTATGCAAACCCATGCAATTCGATAACAAATAACAAATCGAAATAATAGATTCATCTCAGATGGCAAACCATTTCGAAATCAAGAAATTTTTTTTAGTTCAATATTTGTTGGAATTGACACTTTAGATCCAGATAGATCGTATCTTGTAAATTTTTAATTCTTTCTTTTGTATTCTTTAATGACCAACAATTGGATTTCTTAATTAAATAATGAGAACTAGCCAATTTATCTTTTGCCAGTCATTTTTTTTTATCATCGTAATATCTTTCCCTCAATCATTCTATTCCTGACTATGGGTAATCAGTGAAATTTTTTCGAAATATTGGATATTTTGATAGCAAAGGAGTTCTTTCGTCTCAAAATCTGAATAATATTCATTACTTAAAGTGGTTCTTTCGATCATTCATCGAAAGGAGACACTTGATTTCGAATTTGACCAATTGAGATATCAGGAAACAATATTATGAATTTATTCATTCGAAGTGAATTCTTAGCCTATTTCTGTATTCTTTCTAGATTCAAAGACTAACCACAAAATAAAAAATAAAATAGATTCATAAGTTCGCTACCTTGTATAAAACTCATGTGTGTAAGAAATATTCGATCGCATAGAGTGTACGAATGGGTTGATTAACAATTCACAGATGAAAAAATGGCAAAAAAGAAAGCATTCACTCCTCTTTTCTATCTTGCATCTATAGTATTTTTGCCCTGGTGGATTTCTTTCTCAGTTAATAAATGTCTGGAATCTTGGGTTACTAATTGGTGGAATACTGGGCAATCCGAAATTTTTTTGAATAATATTCAAGAAAAGAGTCTTCTAGAAAAATTCATAGAATTAGAGGAACTCCTCTTCTTGGACGAAATGATCAAGGAATACTCGGAAACACATCTCGAAGAGTTTGGGATAGGAATCCATAAAGAAACGATCCAATTAATCAAGATACAAAATGAGAATCGTATCCATACGATTTTGCACTTCTCGACAAATATCATCTGTTTTATTATTCTAAGCGGGTATTCATTTTTGGGTAATGAAAAACTTGTTATTCTTAACTCTTGGGCTCAGGAATTCCTATATAACTTAAGTGACACAGTAAAAGCTTTTTCTATTCTTTTATTAACTGATTTATGTATCGGATTCCATTCACCCCACGGTTGGGAATTAATGATTGGCTCTATCTATAAAGATTTTGGATTTGTTCATAATGATCAAATTATATCTGGTCTTGTTTCCACCTTTCCAGTCATTCTCGATACAATTTTTAAATATTGGATTTTCCGTTATTTAAATCGTCTGTCTCCGTCACTTGTAGTTATTTATCATTCAATGAATGACTGATAAAGGATCCATTGATATTAATCTAATCCAATTAGAATGCTTGGTACTTTGTAGTTGTACATAAGCAAAGTATTGAAAATCGTATTTACTCTTTCGATTTCTAACCATCGGGAAAATTCATCCTATATTATTCCTAGATTATTCCAGCAAATAGCAGAATCGTGGCTAGGGAACTATACTAGCGACCTACCCAATTTATTGTAGAAATTTTCGCGACCAATGATTGGACCATGCAAACTAGAAATGCTTTTTCTTGGCTAAAGAAACAGATTACTCGATCTATTTCCGTATCGCTCATGATATATATCTTAACTCGGACATCCATTTCAAGTGCATATCCCGTTTTTGCACAGCAGGGTTATGAAAATCCACGAGAAGCGACTGGGCGTATTGTATGTGCCAATTGCCATTTAGCTAATAAGCCCGTGGAGATTGAGGTTCCACAAGCGGTACTTCCTGATACTGTATTTGAAGCAGTTGTTCGAATTCCTTATGATATGCAACTGAAACAGGTTCTTGCTAATGGTAAAAAGGGGGGGTTGAACGTGGGGGCTGTTCTTATTTTACCGGAGGGGTTTGAATTAGCTCCTCCCGATCGTATTTCTCCCGAGATGAAAGAAAAGATTGGCAATTTGTCTTTTCAGAACTATCGCCCCAATAAAAAAAATATTCTTGTGATAGGCCCTGTCCCTGGTAAAAAATATAGTGAAATAACCTTCCCTATTCTTTCCCCGGACCCTGCTACTAAGAAGGATGCTTACTTCTTAAAATATCCTATATACGTAGGCGGGAACAGGGGAAGGGGTCAGATTTATCCCGACGGCAGCAAGAGTAACAATACAGTTTATAATGCTACAGGAGCAGGTATAGTAAGCAAAATCATACGAAAAGAAAAAGGGGGATATGAGATAACCATAACGGATGCGTCGGAGGGACGTCAAGTGGTTGATATTATCCCTCCAGGACCAGAACTTCTTGTTTCCGAGGGCGAATCTATCAAATTTGATCAACCATTAACGAGTAATCCTAATGTAGGCGGATTTGGTCAGGGAGATGCAGAAATAGTACTTCAAGATCCATTACGTGTCCAAGGACTTTTGTTCTTCTTGGCATCTGTTATTTTGGCACAAATCTTTTTGGTTCTTAAAAAGAAACAGTTCGAGAAGGTTCAATTGGCCGAAATGAATTTCTAGATTCGCAGATTTATCGATATCAAGTTCGTAAAAAGAACCAAATTCTTGTTGGCGATTATTTATGATCAAAAAAATGAAATTATGAAAACTCCTTTGTCTTATTTATACTCTTCTTCAAAATCTACATACTATGTGGTACAAGGGATTCCCAGCATCTCGTAGAAAAAGAGTATGTAATGTAGAATTTGAAGAAGAGTATTTGACTTTCATTATTTTGATTTTGTTTTTTTTTCATTGGAGTAGTGTGACTATGTTACTATTGACAGATTTCACTGCCATAAGGCCATAAGACGTATCAATAGTTTTCTATTCTAAATAGAAAGAAAGTCAAATTTGTCTAAATACTAGACATAAGGAAGCGGGGGATAAATGCGGGGAACAAAAAATTCTAGGAGGGATTATTTGTCTTCCTAGTCTTCGACACAAGAAAGGGGTGTAGAAAAATCCTTTTTTCTTGTGTCGAAACGAAAGAGTAATGATTCTTGATCCTGTTTGTTAAAAATTCCTAGTCTTGGTTTCTATTTTTCCAGATGTATCAGAAACCCTTTACCTTACCCCACCCCCCTTACGTATAATATACGACGTGGTGGACAAACAAAAAAAGAGAGGAAATTTTATTAATTAAATAAAACTTCTTCAATCAACTTATCTTATACAAAAATTGATGATGAAATATGAAAACAATAAAAAATAAATAGAGTAATGTAATAGAGAGAGTAAGGTTCTACATTAGATTAGTATAGAAAGGATTTGCACGATATTTAATATATTCTAGCATAGCAGCCAAGAAATTGAGTGATTCCTTCTTTCTTCCAACTTTGAAAGTACCGATAGATACTATCATAGAAAAAGAAGAGGTGGTCTGAATAAATCAATGAAGTGAATTTTTCAAAAACATGATCAGAAAAATGAGAAAAATGGAGTTTTTGAAAAGAAAAAGAAATCCATTTTATCATTTAGACGAAAAAAATATTATGATTCTTAAGAACTCAACGGGCCCTTCCCCTTCGAATCAAACAAACAAAGAAG
>NC_083341.1:74311149-74313649 GCF_019175385.1 Lycium barbarum
GGTAGGTACAGCTAGGCCGTGAACAGCCAACCATCGTACTGTAAAAATTGGATAGGTTCGATCTATAGTCATTAGGGCCTCCTAAAACGATCTACTAAATTCATCGAGTTGTTCCAAAGGATCAAAACGGCCAGTTATTAATGGAATTCCTTGTCGGCTCTCTGTAAAATACTCGTTTGGCCGAGGGCTTCCAAACACATCGTAAGCTAAACCGGTGCTGACAAATAACCAACCCGCAATGAATAGGGAAGGTATAGTAATGCTATGAATGACCCAGTATCGAATACTGGTAATAATATCAGCAAACGAACGTTCTCCTGTGCTTCCAGACATGCTGAGCTCCACATATTCTTGTACAGTCAAAGAAGATCGATTCCGTAAAAGATGAGATCAGTAAATGACAATTGACTGAAATTGCATCTTTGTGAGATCGTCAATATTGTACCGAGGGCGTCTTTAGAGTATACCGAATCAGTATAGCTATCCTTCTTCTGACACAGCAACGCAATTTGAATTAGTATCAAAAAAAAAGTAAGTACTAAATAATTTATTTTTTCCTTTACTTGTTGATGTAAAATCATCTTCCATTCAATAGAAAATTCTTTCAATTCAACGAAAGAGATTCTCATATTCCCACAATTTAAGAAGTTAATGGTCGAGTAAATTATGAAAGTTTGCTGGGTAGCTGACCCTCTTAGTCCGTTCTTGCCAGATTGGGAACCTACCTAATCTTTATGTTTTATGCTTTTTAAATAAGATTTCCTCCGCTTAATGGATAACCATTTGTTACCAATGGAGAATTTCTTATCATCTTAAATTCAGGTGATTGGATTTACACCAACGGAAACCATAAACTTCATACACAATAGAGGGATATGATAGAGTTTTTTTTTTTTAATAATGAATGGAGTTCCTTTTTCCATCCTATCCCATTCACCGGTACTGATCATTGATACTGTAAAAGTCGTTTTCTTGCTTTTGTGCCAGCTCATGATCTAAACGAGTCGCACATACACCCTAGTACATGTTCCTCGACGCTGAGGGCACCCCCGAAGAGCGGGGGATTTCGTGACATTTCTGATTGGCTGTCTTGTATTTCTAATAAGTTGTTTAATAGTTGGCATGTTGAATCGTATACATAATATGATGGATTGGTTTAGATTGATCCTAACCGAATGATGATGAATTACTTCTATTTAATAGAATATTCAATTCGAAGATAAAATCTCAAATCACAGATTTGCGCGAAATCCATGTTATTTTCATTCAACCGCTACAAGATCAACAATTCCATAAGCTTGGGCTTCTGTTGCTGACATAAAAACATCTCTTTCCATATCTTCGGATACAACCCATAAGGGTTTGCCCGTTCTTTGTACATAAACCCTTGTGAGGGTTTCACGCAGTTTCAGCAGTTCTTCCGCTTCCAGGACAAATTCGCCTGTTTGCGCCTCATAATAACCACTAGCAGGTTGATGCATCATTACCCTGATGATATAACAAAATAAAAGCTTCCCCTATCTCGCATGATAAAGCAAAGAGAGAGGAAAGATAAAGAATAGAAAAAATATAGAATTGAACAACCGTACAGGCATCTTTTGTGCATACGGCTCTACAAGAAAATTGACCCCCCTCCTTTCTATTGAAGAAAGAGAAAAATAGAATCTATTAGACTCAGATTCAGATGGGTAAATGATCAAATTGCCATCCTTCCTTTCGGAGGAGTTAAAAAATACTATGATGGCTCCGTTGCTTTATATGTTTATTTTTTCTTTTTTTGTCTGTGATTCAGCAATCCCAAAGTTTCTTTTTAATCCGATCAAATAAGGAAAAAATCTTTTTTTTTTTTTTTTCGTACTCTTTCATAACATAAATATTGTTAAGAACTCTCCGGCATGAAAACAAAAAAGTTTGTGACGCTGAACTGAACTCCCGATAGATAAGAGCAAATCGGAAATACCCCTTATCTCATACTACTCTCTCGATACAGAATCTAATGTTTTGAAAAAAAAAAAACAATACAAAAATTTATCATATCGAATTCGAAGTGCCATGCTATTATTACTTAGTATTCATATGGCGAAGGCATAGTCTTCTTTTTTCTCTCAAATAAAAACCTCATTGGCGCCAAGCGTGAGGGAATGCTAGACGTTTGGTAATTTCTCCTCCGACCAGGATAAAAGATCCCATTGAAGCGGCTAATCCCATGCATACTGTATGGACATCTGGTCGCACAAATTGCATAGTATCATAAATAGCGATCCCAGGTATTACCCAGCCCCCAGGAGAGTTTATAAACAAATACAGTTCTTTGGTCTCATCCTCGATACTGAGATATACCATAAGACCAATAAGTTGATTCGAAATCTCGCTATTAATCCCTTGGCCTAAAAAAAGTAATCTTTCTCGATAAAGTCGGTTGATTAGGGTAAAATTGTATCCCTTAGGAACCGTACATGCGCCTTTTGATGCATACGGTTCCAAAAAATTGTGAATCAAT
>NC_083341.1:74323649-74328346 GCF_019175385.1 Lycium barbarum
TTTTCATCTCGAATTGTATTCCCACGAAAGGAATGGTGAAGTTGAAAAACTAATCCTTCAAATCTTTGTTGTGGAGTCGAGAAATTATACGCCCTTTCGTTGAATCATAAGGACTTACTTCAATTTTGACTCTATCTCCTGGCAGTATCCGTATAAAACTATGTCGGATTCTTCCTGAAACAGAATTTAGAATCAGATCTAAACGAACCCGGAACAGACCGTTGGGAAGCGATTCAGTAATTTAAAGCTTCATGACTCCATTTTGGTTCTTAAAGTTCCCTTGAGGTATCAACTAATGAGAAAGATATTAGACAACCCCCCTTTTTTATTTTTAACAAATTTCACAAATAGGAAGTTTCGAATCCAATTTGGATATTATAAAGGATTACCAGATATAACACAAAATTTCTCCACCTATTCCTTCTAGTCGAGCCTCTCGGTCTGTCATTATACCTCGAGAAGTAGAAAGAATTACAATCCCCATTCCACCTAAAATTCGCGGAATTCGTTGATAATTAGAATAGATTCGTAGACCAGGTCGACTGATTCGTTTTAAATTTAAAATATTTCTATAGGGTCTTTTCTTATTCCTTCTATGTCGCAGGGTTAAAACCAAAAAATCGTTGTTGTTTTCTCGATGTTTTCTCACGTTTTCGATAAAACCCTCTCGTAAAAGTATTTGAACAATATTTTCGGTAATATTAGTAGATGCTATTCGAACCACCCTTTTTCGATCCATATCAGCATTTCGTATAGAAGTTATTATCTCAGCAATAGTGTCCCTACCCATGATGAACTAAAATTATTGGGGTCTCCAAATTTGATATAATCAACGTGTTTTTTACTTATTTATTTTTGAATATGATATGAATTATTAAAGATATATGCGTGAGACACAATCTACTAATTAATCTATTTCTTTCAAATACCCCACTAGAAACAGATCACAATTTAATTTTATAATACCTCGGGAGCTAATGAAACTATTTTAGTAAAATTTAATTCTCTCAATTCCCGGGCGATTGCACCAAAAATTCGAGTTCCTTTTGGATTTCCTTCTTGATCAATAACAACTGCAGCATTGTCATCATATCGTATTATCATCCCGTTGTCACGTTTGAGTTCTTTACAGGTACGCACAATTACAGCTCTAACTATTTCTGATCTTTCTAGGGGCATATTTGGTACTGCTTCTTTGATCACAGCAACAATAACGTCACCAATATGAGCATATCGACGATTGCTAGCTCCTATGATTCGAATACACATCAATTCTCGAGCCCCGCTGTTATCCGCTACATTTAAATGGGTCTGAGGTTGAATCATTTTTTTAATCCGGTCTTTGAATGCAAAGGGCGAAGAAAAAAAAAGAAATATTTTTGTCCAAAAAAAGAAACATGCGGTTTTGTTTCATATCTAAGAGCCCTTTCTAGATTTTTTTCTATTACATTAGGAAATAATGAATTGAGTTCGTATAGGCATTTTGGATGCTGCTAGTGAAATAGCCCTTCTGGCTATATTTTCTGTTACTCCACCCATTTCATAAAGTATTCGACCCGGTTTAACAACAGCTACCCAATATTCAGGGGATCCTTTTCCTGAACCCATACGTGTTTCTGCGGGTCTTAGTGTAACTGGTTTGTCTGGAAATATACGTACCCATATTTTTCCACCACGACGTGCATTTCGTGTCATTGCTCGTCGGCCTGCTTCTATTTGTCTAGATGTAATCCAAGCAGGTTCAAGTGCCTGAAGAGCATATTTACCGAAAGAAATATGATTACCTCGATAAGATATTCCCTTCATTCTTCCTCTATGTTGTTTACGGAATCTGGTTCTTTTGGGGTTATAGTTGATGGTTGTTTCTGAATTCCATCTCTACTACAGAACCGGACGTGAGAGTTTCTTCTCATCCAGCTCCTCGCGAATAAAAGGATTCCAAAAATTTTAATTTGAATTAAGCTAGAATAGTCAATCTTAAGTTAAGATATATATGTATTTACTGAGTAATACCTTGAACGTGGGATTCTTTGAGATTTCATTCAATCTATTAGTAATTTGTATATCTTGTTTGAATAGATAACTAAACTTTTTCGTTTTCTAAATAGAAATATCAAAAAAATTGTATTATTATACCAAATCCTTATTTTGTTCTTTATTGTATTGTCCTCAATTTTGCAATAAAAAAGGTTTCGCGGGCGAATATTTACTCTTTCAATCCCTATTTCATTTGTAGGGTTAACTCGTGACTTCTCAGATCTCAGAATACATGAATTAATCTCTGGTTCGTTCCGCCATCCCGACCAGTGAATCATTAAGATTCCTTTTTCAATAGAATCTTTTGCATTCACAAGTTCCGTCGTTCCCATCACTTCTTACTTAATGGTTAGGTCCGAATTCTACAATGGAGCTCAGAATAAAATTGGTTCTTGAGTCAATCTTCTCAGTCTTTATTGGCTCGCAGCTCTTGATTTTTTGTTCTATTTCTATAAGAAGATTCATTTTATTATGGTATGAATAGATTCATTTTATTATGGTATGAATGCGTATTGATGCTTTATTACACTGCCTTTTATGAGATTACTCATAGACCTTACATATTGGAATTTTATATCATTGGTATTCTTTTTCTCTCTTTCTCTCATCCTTCCATTTATCCACATCCTTTTTGTCTATTTTGCTTTACAACTTAGAATCATATTTTTTTTTGTTATGCAAAAGATTTCAGTTGCTACAAAGATATGACCTATATATCATATCTTGACTGGTTCTTTAGATCCAGATAATGCGAAGTGATGGGTTGGTTATTAGTTCTATAGTTTTTAGTTCATACTATGTGGGCTGGTCTTTGTTAATCCTAACCCTAAAAAAACCAACGAGTCACACACTAAGCATAGCAATTATATCAAATGGTCAATCGAATTTTTATTCAACCTTATAGAATTAAGAATTAGAAATGTTCCCCTTGATTGATTAGAAAAAGAATGAATTGGTCTTTTTTTGTTCAATCATTGGATAGAAGGGAAAGACAAGTAGTAAAATTATTCCTCGTCTAGAAATATCCAAATTTTGATGCCCAATACTCCATAGATAGTTCGAACTGTATAAGAGCAATAATCAATTTTAGCTCGAATCGTTTGTAGGGGAACCCTACCTTCTCTGATCCATTCGACACGTGCAATTTCTTTTCCGTCGATACGCCCCGCAATTTGTATTTGAATTCCTTTTGTATCTGCTTGTTCTGTTAATTCAATAGCCTTTTTCATTGCTTTTCGAAATGAAACTCTATTCTTTAATTGTCCAGCTATAAATTCTGCAAGAATATTAGGGTTTCCGTAAGGTTTTGCAATTCTTGTGACAGCAATGTTCAGTTTTCGGTTTACACAATTAAATTCTTTTTGTAAGGTCGTTTGTAATTCTTCGATTCCGCGCGGTCGACTTTCTATTAATAATTTTGGGAATCCCATAAAGATTATGACCTGGATCAGATCGATTCTTTTTTGAATCTCTATACGTGCAATTCCCTCGACGCCAGAGGACGTTCTCATATTCTTTTGTACATAATTCTTGATACAATCTCTTATTTTTTGATCTTCTTGTAAACCTTCAGAATAATTTTTTGGTTGTGAAAACCAAAGGGAATGATGACTTTGGGTTGTACCCAGTCTGAAACCAAGTGGATTTATTTTTTGTCCCATAATCCCCCACTATTATACATATCACGATACATCATAGCTGTAGATTTTTTTTTCCATCTCGTTTTTTTTAACGAATCTATCTCGACATATTCATCATCTAAAGATATATCTTTCATTACAATAGTTATATGACAGGTCGATCTTTTTATCGGAAAACTACGTCCTCGAGCTCGAGGTTTCAATTTCTTCACAGTAGTACCCCCATTGACTTCGGCTTTACTAATGACTAAATTGGCTTCGCTGGAACCCATATTATAACTAGCATTTGCTGCTGCAGAATAAACCAATTTCAAAATGGGATAACATGCTCGATAGGGCATGAGTTCTAGTATCATAAGTGTTTCCTCATAGGAACGTCCGCGAATTTGATCAATTACTCTTCGTGCTTTGTCAGCAGACATAGATATATGTTCACCTAAAGCATATACTTCTGTTTTTTTCTTCTTTAGCATAAGGTTTGCCTCCTACTACTGAATCATAAGCATCTAGATTTTTTTATTAATATTAACATTAACGACGAGATCTATTATCGCTTTTTGCATGTCCTCTAAAATTTAATGTAGGTGCAAATTCTCCCAATTTGTGGCCTACCATACTATCTGTTATATAAATAGGCAAATGCTCTTTTCCATTATGGATAGCAATAGTATGACCGATCATTGTGGGTATAATGGTAGATGCCCGGGACCAAGTTACTATTATTTCTTTTTCTGCTTTTGTGTTAAGCTTATCAATTTTTTTTAATAAATGATTGGCTACAAAGGGATTTTTTTTTAGTGAACGTGTCACAAGCTTACTCCTATTTTTTTTTTTTTTTTGTAAAGTTTTTGTAAAAACGAAGAATTAAATTCGATTTTCTCTCCTATTTACTACGGCGACGAAGAATCAAATTATCACTATATTTATTCCTTTTTCTACTTCTTCTTCCAAGTGCAGGATAACCCCAAGGGGTTGTGGGTTTTTTTCTACCAATTGGGGCTCTCCCTTCACCACCCCCAT
>NC_083341.1:74330240-74331927 GCF_019175385.1 Lycium barbarum
TAGCGGGGATCCTCGTACATGGTGAATAACCAAATTCCAATTGAAATGAAATCTTTAGGAGAAATCAATGAAATTTAGGAGGAATCAATGAGAGGACATCAATTCAAATCCTGGATTTTCGAATTGAGAGAGATATTGAGAGAGATCAAGAATTCTCACCATTTCTTAGATTCATGGACCCAATTCAATTCAGTGGGATCCTTCATTCACATTTTTTTCCACCAAGAACGTTTTCTAAAACTCTTTGACCCCCGAATTTGGAGTATCCTACTTTCACGCAATTCACAGGGTTCAACAAGCAATCGATATTTCACGATCAAGGGTGTAATACTCTTTGTAGTAGCGGTCCTTATATATCGTATTAACAATCGAAATATGGTCGAAAGAAAAAATCTCTATTTGATAGGGCTTCTTCCTATACCTATGAATTCCATTGGACCCAGAAATGATACATTGGAAGAATCCGTTGGGTCTTCCAATATCAATAGGTTGATTGTTTCTCTCCTGTATCTTCCCAAAGGAAAAAAGATCTCTGAGAGTTGTTTCCTGAATCCGAAAGAGAGTACTTGGGTTCTCCCAATAACTAAAAAGTGTAGCATGCCTGAATCTAACTGGGGTTCGCGTTGGTGGAGGAACTGGATCGGAAAAAAGAGGGATTCTAGTTGTAAGATATCTAATGAAACCGTCGCTGGAATTGAGATCTTATTCAAAGAGAAAGATCTCAAATATCTGGAGTTTCTTTTTGTATATTATATGGATGATCCGATCCGCAAGGACCATGATTGGGAATTGTTTGATCGTCTTTCTCTGAGGAAGAGTCGAAATAGAATCAACTTGAATTCGGGACCGCTATTCGAAATCTTAGTGAAACACTGGATTTCTTATCTCATGTCTGCTTTTCGTGAAAAAATACCAATTGAAGTGGAGGGTTTCTTCAAACAACAAGGGGCTGGGTCAACTATTCAATCAAATGATATTGAGCATGTTTCCCATCTCTTCTCGAGAAACAAGTGGGCTATTTCTTTGCAAAACTGTGCTCAATTTCATATGTGGCAATTCCGCCAAGATCTCTTCGTTAGTTGGGGGAAGAATCCGCCCGAATCGGATTTTTTGAGGAACGTATCGAGAGAGAATTGGATTTGGTTAGACAATGTGTGGTTGGTAAACAAGGATCGGTTTTTTAGCAAGGTACAGAATGTATCGTCAAATATTCAATATGATTCCACAAGATCTAGTTTCGTTCAAGTAACGGATTCTAGCCAACTGAAAGGATCTTCTGATCAATCCAGAGATCATTTGGATTCCATTAGTAATGAGGATTCGGAATATCACACATTGATTAATCAAAGAGAGATTCAACAACGAAAAGAAAGATCAATTCTTTGGGATCCTTCCTTTCTTCAAACGGAACGAAAAGAGATAGAATCAGGCCGATTCCCGAAATGCCTTTCTGGATATTCCTCAATGTCCCGGCTATTCACGGAACGTGAGAAGCAGATGATTAATCATCTGTTTCCGGAAGAAATCGAAGAATTTCTTGGGAATCCTACAAGATCCGTTCGTTCTTTTTTCTCTGATAGATGGTCAGAACTTCATCTGGGTTCGAATCCTACTGAGAGGTCCACTAGAGATCATAAATTGTTGAAGAAACAACAAGATCTTTCTTTTGTCCCTTCCAGGCGATCGG
>NC_083341.1:74340592-74534868 GCF_019175385.1 Lycium barbarum
TTTTTTTTGTTCCCTAACAAAGGATTAGGGACACAAAACCATCAACTAAGGATCAAGATTTTTTTCGTTTTGAGAAGTTGAATCAAAGAGAAAAAAGAAAAAAAAGAAAAAAAACTAAATTTGTGCAACCTGCGACACTTGTGCATAACATGCGACTCGCATGTTCAACATGCGAGTGCGATGTGCGTTTCGCAGATGATGCAACCAAGGTGTCAACGCTCTGTCACAGGATGCGACACCATGTGCGATTCGCATGTTCAACATGCGATGAAATATGCGAGTCGCACATGCTGCCACCAAAATCCCAACTCTCTGTCGTCAAGTGCGACACAACCTGCGACTCGCAGGTTCAACATGCGACTCGCATGTAGTGTCGCAGATGGGCCAATGCGATTTTTTTTTTTTTTTTTTTTTTTTTTTTTTTTTTTTTTTTTTGTTCCCTAACAAAGGATTAGGGACACAAAACCATCAACTAAGGATCAAGATTTTTTTCGTTTTGAGAAGTTGAATCAAAGAGAAAAAAGAAAAAAAAAGAAAAAAAACTAAATTTGTGCAACCTGCGACACTTGTGCATAACATGCGACTCGCATGTTCAACATGCGAGTGCGATGTGCGTTTCGCAGATGATGCAACCAAGGTGTCAACGCTCTGTCACAGGATGCGACACCATGTGCGATTCGCATGTTCAACATGCGATGAAATATGCGAGTCGCACATGCTGCCACCAAAATCCCAACTCTCTGTCGTCAAGTGCGACACAACCTGCGACTCGCAGGTTCAACATGCGACTCGCATGTAGTGTCGCAGATGGGCCAATGCGATTTTTTTTTTTTTTTTTTTTTTTTTTTTTTTTTTTTGTTCCCTAACAAAGGATTAGGGACACAAAACCATCAACTAAGGATCAAGATTTTTTTCGTTTGAGAAGTTGAATCAAAGAGAAAAAAGAAAAAAAAAGAAAAAAAACTAAATTTGTGCAACCTGCGACACTTGTGCATAACATGCGACTCGCATGTTCAACATGCGAGTGCGATGTGCGTTTCGCAGATGATGCAACCAAGGTGTCAACGCTCTGTCACAGGATGCGACACCATGTGCGATTCGCATGTTCAACATGCGATGAAATATGCGAGTCGCACATGCTGCCACCAAAATCCCAACTCTCTGTCGTCAAGTGCGACACAACCTGCGACTCGCAGGTTCAACATGCGACTCGCATGTAGTGTCGCAGATGGGCCAATGCGATTTTTTTTTTTTTTTTTTTTTTTTTTTTTTTTTTTTTTTGTTCCCTAACAAAGGATTAGGGACACAAAACCATCAACTAAGGATCAAGATTTTTTTCGTTTTGAGAAGTTGAATCAAAGAGAAAAAAGAAAAAAAAAGAAAAAAAACTAAATTTGTGCAACCTGCGACACTTGTGCATAACATGCGACTCGCATGTTCAACATGCGAGTGCGATGTGCGTTTCGCAGATGATGCAACCAAGGTGTCAACGCTCTGTCACAGGATGCGACACCATGTGCGATTCGCATGTTCAACATGCGATGAAATATGCGAGTCGCACATGCTGCCACCAAAATCCCAACTCTCTGTCGTCAAGTGCGACACAACCTGCGACTCGCAGGTTCAACATGCGACTCGCATGTAGTGTCGCAGATGGGCCAATGCGATTTTTTTTTTTTTTTTTTTTTTTTTTTTTTTTTGTTCCCTAACAAAGGATTAGGGACACAAAACCATCAACTAAGGATCAAGATTTTTTTCGTTTTGAGAAGTTGAATCAAAGAGAAAAAAGAAAAAAAAAGAAAAAAAACTAAATTTGTGCAACCTGCGACACTTGTGCATAACATGCGACTCGCATGTTCAACATGCGAGTGCGATGTGCGTTTCGCAGATGATGCAACCAAGGTGTCAACGCTCTGTCACAGGATGCGACACCATGTGCGATTCGCATGTTCAACATGCGATGAAATATGCGAGTCGCACATGCTGCCACCAAAATCCCAACTCTCTGTCGTCAAGTGCGACACAACCTGCGACTCGCAGGTTCAACATGCGACTCGCATGTAGTGTCGCAGATGGGCCAATGCGATTTTTTTTTTTTTTTTTTTTTTTTTTTTTTTTTTTTTTTTGTTCCCTAACAAAGGATTAGGGACACAAAACCATCAACTAAGGATCAAGATTTTTTTCGTTTTGAGAAGTTGAATCAAAGAGAAAAAAGAAAAAAAAAGAAAAAAAACTAAATTTGTGCAACCTGCGACACTTGTGCATAACATGCGACTCGCATGTTCAACATGCGAGTGCGATGTGCGTTTCGCAGATGATGCAACCAAGGTGTCAACGCTCTGTCACAGGATGCGACACCATGTGCGATTCGCATGTTCAACATGCGATGAAATATGCGAGTCGCACATGCTGCCACCAAAATCCCAACTCTCTGTCGTCAAGTGCGACACAACCTGCGACTCGCAGGTTCAACATGCGACTCGCATGTAGTGTCGCAGATGGGCCAATGCGATTTTTTTTTTTTTTTTTTTTTTTTTTTTTTTTTTTTTTTTGTTCCCTAACAAAGGATTAGGGACACAAAACCATCAACTAAGGATCAAGATTTTTTTCGTTTTGAGAAGTTGAATCAAAGAGAAAAAAGAAAAAAAAAGAAAAAAAACTAAATTTGTGCAACCTGCGACACTTGTGCATAACATGCGACTCGCATGTTCAACATGCGAGTGCGATGTGCGTTTCGCAGATGATGCAACCAAGGTGTCAACGCTCTGTCACAGGATGCGACACCATGTGCGATTCGCATGTTCAACATGCGATGAAATATGCGAGTCGCACATGCTGCCACCAAAATCCCAACTCTCTGTCGTCAAGTGCGACACAACCTGCGACTCGCAGGTTCAACATGCGACTCGCATGTAGTGTCGCAGATGGGCCAATGCGATTTTTTTTTTTTTTTTTTTTTTTTTTTTTTTTTTTTTTTTTTTTTGTTCCCTAACAAAGGATTAGGGACACAAAACCATCAACTAAGGATCAAGATTTTTTTCGTTTTGAGAAGTTGAATCAAAGAGAAAAAAGAAAAAAAAAGAAAAAAAACTAAATTTGTGCAACCTGCGACACTTGTGCATAACATGCGACTCGCATGTTCAACATGCGAGTGCGATGTGCGTTTCGCAGATGATGCAACCAAGGTGTCAACGCTCTGTCACAGGATGCGACACCATGTGCGATTCGCATGTTCAACATGCGATGAAATATGCGAGTCGCACATGCTGCCACCAAAATCCCAACTCTCTGTCGTCAAGTGCGACACAACCTGCGACTCGCAGGTTCAACATGCGACTCGCATGTAGTGTCGCAGATGGGCCAATGCGATTTTTTTTTTTTTTTTTTTTTTTTTTTTTTTTTTTTTTTTTTTTTGTTCCCTAACAAAGGATTAGGGACACAAAACCATCAACTAAGGATCAAGATTTTTTTCGTTTTGAGAAGTTGAATCAAAGAGAAAAAAGAAAAAAAAAGAAAAAAAACTAAATTTGTGCAACCTGCGACACTTGTGCATAACATGCGACTCGCATGTTCAACATGCGAGTGCGATGTGCGTTTCGCAGATGATGCAACCAAGGTGTCAACGCTCTGTCACAGGATGCGACACCATGTGCGATTCGCATGTTCAACATGCGATGAAATATGCGAGTCGCACATGCTGCCACCAAAATCCCAACTCTCTGTCGTCAAGTGCGACACAACCTGCGACTCGCAGGTTCAACATGCGACTCGCATGTAGTGTCGCAGATGGGCCAATGCGATTTTTTTTTTTTTTTTTTTTTTTTTTTTTTTTTTTTTTTTTGTTCCCTAACAAAGGATTAGGGACACAAAACCATCAACTAAGGATCAAGATTTTTTTCGTTTTGAGAAGTTGAATCAAAGAGAAAAAAGAAAAAAAAAGAAAAAAAACTAAATTTGTGCAACCTGCGACACTTGTGCATAACATGCGACTCGCATGTTCAACATGCGAGTGCGATGTGCGTTTCGCAGATGATGCAACCAAGGTGTCAACGCTCTGTCACAGGATGCGACACCATGTGCGATTCGCATGTTCAACATGCGATGAAATATGCGAGTCGCACATGCTGCCACCAAAATCCCAACTCTCTGTCGTCAAGTGCGACACAACCTGCGACTCGCAGGTTCAACATGCGACTCGCATGTAGTGTCGCAGATGGGCCAATGCGATTTTTTTTTTTTTTTTTTTTTTTTTTTTTTTTTTTTTTTTTTTGTTCCCTAACAAAGGATTAGGGACACAAAACCATCAACTAAGGATCAAGATTTTTTTCGTTTTGAGAAGTTGAATCAAAGAGAAAAAAGAAAAAAAAAGAAAAAAAACTAAATTTGTGCAACCTGCGACACTTGTGCATAACATGCGACTCGCATGTTCAACATGCGAGTGCGATGTGCGTTTCGCAGATGATGCAACCAAGGTGTCAACGCTCTGTCACAGGATGCGACACCATGTGCGATTCGCATGTTCAACATGCGATGAAATATGCGAGTCGCACATGCTGCCACCAAAATCCCAACTCTCTGTCGTCAAGTGCGACACAACCTGCGACTCGCAGGTTCAACATGCGACTCGCATGTAGTGTCGCAGATGGGCCAATGCGATTTTTTTTTTTTTTTTTTTTTTTTTTTTTTTTTTTTTTTTTTGTTCCCTAACAAAGGATTAGGGACACAAAACCATCAACTAAGGATCAAGATTTTTTTCGTTTTGAGAAGTTGAATCAAAGAGAAAAAAGAAAAAAAAAGAAAAAAAACTAAATTTGTGCAACCTGCGACACTTGTGCATAACATGCGACTCGCATGTTCAACATGCGAGTGCGATGTGCGTTTCGCAGATGATGCAACCAAGGTGTCAACGCTCTGTCACAGGATGCGACACCATGTGCGATTCGCATGTTCAACATGCGATGAAATATGCGAGTCGCACATGCTGCCACCAAAATCCCAACTCTCTGTCGTCAAGTGCGACACAACCTGCGACTCGCAGGTTCAACATGCGACTCGCATGTAGTGTCGCAGATGGGCCAATGCGATTTTTTTTTTTTTTTTTTTTTTTTTTTTTTTTTTTTTTTGTTCCCTAACAAAGGATTAGGGACACAAAACCATCAACTAAGGATCAAGATTTTTTTCGTTTTGAGAAGTTGAATCAAAGAGAAAAAAGAAAAAAAAAGAAAAAAAACTAAATTTGTGCAACCTGCGACACTTGTGCATAACATGCGACTCGCATGTTCAACATGCGAGTGCGATGTGCGTTTCGCAGATGATGCAACCAAGGTGTCAACGCTCTGTCACAGGATGCGACACCATGTGCGATTCGCATGTTCAACATGCGATGAAATATGCGAGTCGCACATGCTGCCACCAAAATCCCAACTCTCTGTCGTCAAGTGCGACACAACCTGCGACTCGCAGGTTCAACATGCGACTCGCATGTAGTGTCGCAGATGGGCCAATGCGATTTTTTTTTTTTTTTTTTTTTTTTTTTTTTTTTTTTTTTTTTTGTTCCCTAACAAAGGATTAGGGACACAAAACCATCAACTAAGGATCAAGATTTTTTTCGTTTTGAGAAGTTGAATCAAAGAGAAAAAAGAAAAAAAAAGAAAAAAAACTAAATTTGTGCAACCTGCGACACTTGTGCATAACATGCGACTCGCATG
Organism: Lycium barbarum; assembly: GCF_019175385.1. Taxonomy (NCBI): domain Eukaryota; kingdom Viridiplantae; phylum Streptophyta; class Magnoliopsida; order Solanales; family Solanaceae; genus Lycium; species Lycium barbarum. The sequence continues at coordinate 74,346,301 of NC_083341.1, forward strand.
TTCAACATGCGAGTGCGATGTGCGTTTCGCAGATGATGCAACCAAGGTGTCAACGCTCTGTCACAGGATGCGACACCATGTGCGATTCGCATGTTCAACATGCGATGAAATATGCGAGTCGCACATGCTGCCACCAAAATCCCAACTCTCTGTCGTCAAGTGCGACACAACCTGCGACTCGCAGGTTCAACATGCGACTCGCATGTAGTGTCGCAGATGGGCCAATGCGATTTTTTTTTTTTTTTTTTTTTTTTTTTTTTTTTTTTTTTTTTGTTCCCTAACAAAGGATTAGGGACACAAAACCATCAACTAAGGATCAAGATTTTTTTCGTTTTGAGAAGTTGAATCAAAGAGAAAAAAGAAAAAAAAAGAAAAAAAACTAAATTTGTGCAACCTGCGACACTTGTGCATAACATGCGACTCGCATGTTCAACATGCGAGTGCGATGTGCGTTTCGCAGATGATGCAACCAAGGTGTCAACGCTCTGTCACAGGATGCGACACCATGTGCGATTCGCATGTTCAACATGCGATGAAATATGCGAGTCGCACATGCTGCCACCAAAATCCCAACTCTCTGTCGTCAAGTGCGACACAACCTGCGACTCGCAGGTTCAACATGCGACTCGCATGTAGTGTCGCAGATGGGCCAATGCGATTTTTTTTTTTTTTTTTTTTTTTTTTTTTTTTTTTTTTTTTTTTTTTTGTTCCCTAACAAAGGATTAGGGACACAAAACCATCAACTAAGGATCAAGATTTTTTTCGTTTTGAGAAGTTGAATCAAAGAGAAAAAAGAAAAAAAAAGAAAAAAAACTAAATTTGTGCAACCTGCGACACTTGTGCATAACATGCGACTCGCATGTTCAACATGCGAGTGCGATGTGCGTTTCGCAGATGATGCAACCAAGGTGTCAACGCTCTGTCACAGGATGCGACACCATGTGCGATTCGCATGTTCAACATGCGATGAAATATGCGAGTCGCACATGCTGCCACCAAAATCCCAACTCTCTGTCGTCAAGTGCGACACAACCTGCGACTCGCAGGTTCAACATGCGACTCGCATGTAGTGTCGCAGATGGGCCAATGCGATTTTTTTTTTTTTTTTTTTTTTTTTTTTTTTTTTTTTTTTTTTTTTTGTTCCCTAACAAAGGATTAGGGACACAAAACCATCAACTAAGGATCAAGATTTTTTTCGTTTTGAGAAGTTGAATCAAAGAGAAAAAAGAAAAAAAAGAAAAAAAACTAAATTTGTGCAACCTGCGACACTTGTGCATAACATGCGACTCGCATGTTCAACATGCGAGTGCGATGTGCGTTTCGCAGATGATGCAACCAAGGTGTCAACGCTCTGTCACAGGATGCGACACCATGTGCGATTCGCATGTTCAACATGCGATGAAATATGCGAGTCGCACATGCTGCCACCAAAATCCCAACTCTCTGTCGTCAAGTGCGACACAACCTGCGACTCGCAGGTTCAACATGCGACTCGCATGTAGTGTCGCAGATGGGCCAATGCGATTTTTTTTTTTTTTTTTTTTTTTTTTTTTTTTTTTTTTTTTTTTTTGTTCCCTAACAAAGGATTAGGGACACAAAACCATCAACTAAGGATCAAGATTTTTTTCGTTTTGAGAAGTTGAATCAAAGAGAAAAAAGAAAAAAAAAGAAAAAAAACTAAATTTGTGCAACCTGCGACACTTGTGCATAACATGCGACTCGCATGTTCAACATGCGAGTGCGATGTGCGTTTCGCAGATGATGCAACCAAGGTGTCAACGCTCTGTCACAGGATGCGACACCATGTGCGATTCGCATGTTCAACATGCGATGAAATATGCGAGTCGCACATGCTGCCACCAAAATCCCAACTCTCTGTCGTCAAGTGCGACACAACCTGCGACTCGCAGGTTCAACATGCGACTCGCATGTAGTGTCGCAGATGGGCCAATGCGATTTTTTTTTTTTTTTTTTTTTTTTTTTTTTTTTTTTTTTTTTTGTTCCCTAACAAAGGATTAGGGACACAAAACCATCAACTAAGGATCAAGATTTTTTTCGTTTTGAGAAGTTGAATCAAAGAGAAAAAAGAAAAAAAAAGAAAAAAAACTAAATTTGTGCAACCTGCGACACTTGTGCATAACATGCGACTCGCATGTTCAACATGCGAGTGCGATGTGCGTTTCGCAGATGATGCAACCAAGGTGTCAACGCTCTGTCACAGGATGCGACACCATGTGCGATTCGCATGTTCAACATGCGATGAAATATGCGAGTCGCACATGCTGCCACCAAAATCCCAACTCTCTGTCGTCAAGTGCGACACAACCTGCGACTCGCAGGTTCAACATGCGACTCGCATGTAGTGTCGCAGATGGGCCAATGCGATTTTTTTTTTTTTTTTTTTTTTTTTTTTTTTTTTTTTTTTTTTTTTTGTTCCCTAACAAAGGATTAGGGACACAAAACCATCAACTAAGGATCAAGATTTTTTTCGTTTTGAGAAGTTGAATCAAAGAGAAAAAAGAAAAAAAAAGAAAAAAAACTAAATTTGTGCAACCTGCGACACTTGTGCATAACATGCGACTCGCATGTTCAACATGCGAGTGCGATGTGCGTTTCGCAGATGATGCAACCAAGGTGTCAACGCTCTGTCACAGGATGCGACACCATGTGCGATTCGCATGTTCAACATGCGATGAAATATGCGAGTCGCACATGCTGCCACCAAAATCCCAACTCTCTGTCGTCAAGTGCGACACAACCTGCGACTCGCAGGTTCAACATGCGACTCGCATGTAGTGTCGCAGATGGGCCAATGCGATTTTTTTTTTTTTTTTTTTTTTTTTTTTTTTTTTTTTTTTTTTTGTTCCCTAACAAAGGATTAGGGACACAAAACCATCAACTAAGGATCAAGATTTTTTTCGTTTTGAGAAGTTGAATCAAAGAGAAAAAAGAAAAAAAAAGAAAAAAAACTAAATTTGTGCAACCTGCGACACTTGTGCATAACATGCGACTCGCATGTTCAACATGCGAGTGCGATGTGCGTTTCGCAGATGATGCAACCAAGGTGTCAACGCTCTGTCACAGGATGCGACACCATGTGCGATTCGCATGTTCAACATGCGATGAAATATGCGAGTCGCACATGCTGCCACCAAAATCCCAACTCTCTGTCGTCAAGTGCGACACAACCTGCGACTCGCAGGTTCAACATGCGACTCGCATGTAGTGTCGCAGATGGGCCAATGCGATTTTTTTTTTTTTTTTTTTTTTTTTTTTTTTTTTTTTTTTTGTTCCCTAACAAAGGATTAGGGACACAAAACCATCAACTAAGGATCAAGATTTTTTTCGTTTTGAGAAGTTGAATCAAAGAGAAAAAAGAAAAAAAAAGAAAAAAAACTAAATTTGTGCAACCTGCGACACTTGTGCATAACATGCGACTCGCATGTTCAACATGCGAGTGCGATGTGCGTTTCGCAGATGATGCAACCAAGGTGTCAACGCTCTGTCACAGGATGCGACACCATGTGCGATTCGCATGTTCAACATGCGATGAAATATGCGAGTCGCACATGCTGCCACCAAAATCCCAACTCTCTGTCGTCAAGTGCGACACAACCTGCGACTCGCAGGTTCAACATGCGACTCGCATGTAGTGTCGCAGATGGGCCAATGCGATTTTTTTTTTTTTTTTTTTTTTTTTTTTTTTTTTTTTTTTTTTGTTCCCTAACAAAGGATTAGGGACACAAAACCATCAACTAAGGATCAAGATTTTTTTCGTTTTGAGAAGTTGAATCAAAGAGAAAAAAGAAAAAAAAAGAAAAAAAACTAAATTTGTGCAACCTGCGACACTTGTGCATAACATGCGACTCGCATGTTCAACATGCGAGTGCGATGTGCGTTTCGCAGATGATGCAACCAAGGTGTCAACGCTCTGTCACAGGATGCGACACCATGTGCGATTCGCATGTTCAACATGCGATGAAATATGCGAGTCGCACATGCTGCCACCAAAATCCCAACTCTCTGTCGTCAAGTGCGACACAACCTGCGACTCGCAGGTTCAACATGCGACTCGCATGTAGTGTCGCAGATGGGCCAATGCGATTTTTTTTTTTTTTTTTTTTTTTTTTTTTTTTTTTTTTTTTTTTTTGTTCCCTAACAAAGGATTAGGGACACAAAACCATCAACTAAGGATCAAGATTTTTTTCGTTTTGAGAAGTTGAATCAAAGAGAAAAAAGAAAAAAAAAGAAAAAAAACTAAATTTGTGCAACCTGCGACACTTGTGCATAACATGCGACTCGCATGTTCAACATGCGAGTGCGATGTGCGTTTCGCAGATGATGCAACCAAGGTGTCAACGCTCTGTCACAGGATGCGACACCATGTGCGATTCGCATGTTCAACATGCGATGAAATATGCGAGTCGCACATGCTGCCACCAAAATCCCAACTCTCTGTCGTCAAGTGCGACACAACCTGCGACTCGCAGGTTCAACATGCGACTCGCATGTAGTGTCGCAGATGGGCCAATGCGATTTTTTTTTTTTTTTTTTTTTTTTTTTTTTTTTTTTTTTGTTCCCTAACAAAGGATTAGGGACACAAAACCATCAACTAAGGATCAAGATTTTTTTCGTTTTGAGAAGTTGAATCAAAGAGAAAAAAGAAAAAAAAAGAAAAAAAACTAAATTTGTGCAACCTGCGACACTTGTGCATAACATGCGACTCGCATGTTCAACATGCGAGTGCGATGTGCGTTTCGCAGATGATGCAACCAAGGTGTCAACGCTCTGTCACAGGATGCGACACCATGTGCGATTCGCATGTTCAACATGCGATGAAATATGCGAGTCGCACATGCTGCCACCAAAATCCCAACTCTCTGTCGTCAAGTGCGACACAACCTGCGACTCGCAGGTTCAACATGCGACTCGCATGTAGTGTCGCAGATGGGCCAATGCGATTTTTTTTTTTTTTTTTTTTTTTTTTTTTTTTTTTTTTTTTTTTGTTCCCTAACAAAGGATTAGGGACACAAAACCATCAACTAAGGATCAAGATTTTTTTCGTTTTGAGAAGTTGAATCAAAGAGAAAAAAGAAAAAAAAAGAAAAAAAACTAAATTTGTGCAACCTGCGACACTTGTGCATAACATGCGACTCGCATGTTCAACATGCGAGTGCGATGTGCGTTTCGCAGATGATGCAACCAAGGTGTCAACGCTCTGTCACAGGATGCGACACCATGTGCGATTCGCATGTTCAACATGCGATGAAATATGCGAGTCGCACATGCTGCCACCAAAATCCCAACTCTCTGTCGTCAAGTGCGACACAACCTGCGACTCGCAGGTTCAACATGCGACTCGCATGTAGTGTCGCAGATGGGCCAATGCGATTTTTTTTTTTTTTTTTTTTTTTTTTTTTTTTTTTTTTTTTTTGTTCCCTAACAAAGGATTAGGGACACAAAACCATCAACTAAGGATCAAGATTTTTTTCGTTTTGAGAAGTTGAATCAAAGAGAAAAAAGAAAAAAAAAGAAAAAAAACTAAATTTGTGCAACCTGCGACACTTGTGCATAACATGCGACTCGCATGTTCAACATGCGAGTGCGATGTGCGTTTCGCAGATGATGCAACCAAGGTGTCAACGCTCTGTCACAGGATGCGACACCATGTGCGATTCGCATGTTCAACATGCGATGAAATATGCGAGTCGCACATGCTGCCACCAAAATCCCAACTCTCTGTCGTCAAGTGCGACACAACCTGCGACTCGCAGGTTCAACATGCGACTCGCATGTAGTGTCGCAGATGGGCCAATGCGATTTTTTTTTTTTTTTTTTTTTTTTTTTTTTTTTTTTTTTTTTTGCAAAAATCAGAAATTTAGATCCACAAACACTTTTGATGAACTAAGTATTTCTGATTTTTTTGATTTTTTTTTTGTTTTTGGCCCTCTAACACTTTTTCACAACTTTATTTCACAACTTTTGGATCAAATGGACCTTTGGAGAGTCTTCTTCCTTATGAAGATATGAAGGTCTTCAAGAACACAAGAACAAATCAAAAATTCAACTACCCTCAAATCAACTCCAAATTGGCTCAAATTTTGGATTTAAGTTCTCTTTAATGTAGAGAACAAAGCCCAATAGGGTTCAACCTTCAAGTTGACCTTCTTCAACAAGACCACTTTCAAGTTCTTGAAGTTTTGAAGTTCAACAATGGTGGAACACAAACCCTAACTCCAAATGGATTCGAAATTGAAGATTTAGAATCTAGAAACACTACGAAACTCTAATCTAACAATAGATTCAACAAAATCAACAGAAAAAAAATTCGTTTTTTTTTTTTTTTTTTTTTTTTTTTAACTCCGATTTTTTTTTTTTGTTGTTGAATCAAAACCCAAGATTAGATTTGGTAGAACAAATCTAAACTAAGCTCTGATGCCAATTGATACAATAACGGATACGCGGAAGCAATAAAATGACAAGGAAAGTAAATGATAGATAGATTGACACAAGAAAATGGAATTAAAAGCAACCTAAAGGTGTATCAAACCTAAAGACCTCAATTAATTAACATAAACAAGCACCAACCTCTTAGGATGACCTCAAGGGAATTGAATTCCCAAGCAACCAATCCTCTCACAATCAAAGGTTCAACAAGAGCCATCCATGGCCTCTCTACAAGTTTCTCTCTCTAGAGACAACTCTCTCAAAAATCACTCATCTTTTCTTCCAAATGTCAAAAGTCCCCTAATGAAATGAAAGACAATGTATTTATACTAACTAAATAATAGAAGACCCTATTATTACATAAATGCCATTAATGAGGCAAGGGCCTTGTTTGGCTAGTCTTGTGGAGATGGAAATCTTGAATTTGCGGATGTGGCCTCTTGCGTATAGCCTTCCTTGCTCGGTGGCCACTTTAATGTTGTTCCATCTCCCATCCGTCCTCTCCATGCTATCATCCAAACTTTGGCTCTACGAGACGGTCCTTTAAGTGTCCTTGAGGCAACTCGTCTTGTATCAAATAGTATATTAATAGTATATCATGACGAATGAGAATGAGTGCAATGCATATGTCAACATCAAGAATCAGCTCAATATCACAAGTACCAACAATGCGTACGCCAATAACATATCAATGTCACAAGTACCAAAATGGGTACGCCAACAATATATCTGTGTCCCAAGTACGAACGTGGGTACGCAAACAATATCATGAAAGACTACACAAGTCAACTAGAACTCTATCCTCATATCAATGTCAACCCGTAAGATACTACAATATCACAATCAGGATGGAACAACAAATCCCAATATCTACTCACAACACGTGGCATCAAGCCAATACAATAGAACAGTCAAGTCACAAAACAACGGGGTGGCTTGCTCCAATCACGTAACACGACCCAACCTGATACAATATCCAACCCAACTTCATACCTGAGGGTTTACACGCTTTGTCTGACAGTATAGTCTAAATATATGATTCGCTACATGAAGTCTCACAAAGGGTAAGTCATAACCTACTTGGATGGCCGAACATCAACTCCAACAGTCACTCTATAGCCTTTCCCTTCCGCTGAGCCTCAATATTAAAGAAGTCTAGGTATATTCGAAATCTAGAATATAAATCATGAATAACGATTCTAATGTTGCTGTCTTTCACATTAGGTCAAATCCAACCCAAGAATTTGGGAAAACGGGGCCTACATGGTCAAAACAGGAAACTCAGGGGTAAAATATCAAATTAACTACTAAGTGATCAAAACCCATCAACCAACTGCTAAATTAACTCAAAGATTCATCCAATTTCAAAATCGAAGAAAAACCCCCAATTTTGGGTATAAACACTAACTATTTGATTCGAGAATTCAATACTAATAATGGAAGATAATTGATTAACAACCTTAGATTCATCAAAATCTAGCATAAACCCATCAATTTAACCATTAATAAGCCCAGATAGAACATTCATTAACTCCTTTTATCTTACATTACTAAGGAATTACTAAGGGAAGAGGAATTTTTGATCATTGGGAACAAGGAATTAGTAAAGAGGATAGCAAGACTTACCACCAAGAGTTTTCTCCAATAATCTTCTAAAACAGTCCCCAAGAGCTCAAATATCAAAATGGGAATAAATGATAGACTAAGGGCTTATTTAATATACACTTAATGAAATAACATGCCCGCTGCCGCAACAGCGACGCCGCACCAGCGCCCAACAGACCGCTGGGATGGTCTGGCCCAAATCATACTTGGCCACCCCAGCGGTCATCCCGCCGCAACAGCGGTACCGCTGGGACGACACTTGTGTCGCCAATGCGGATACCAGGTACCAGAATCCAACTAAAATTTCTAAGTCTCAATCGGAATCCGAAACTACTCCCGAGGCCATTTTCTCACAAACCACATACACAGATCCACATAAAAATACGCTACAAACATATCCGTGTCCTCAGAATTTCTAACGGAGGTCTCGTTGATCGAGTCAACCCCCGTGCCTCATTTCCAATTTCTCCACCCAAGTCCCAAAATGCATCTGATTCCATTGGAAACCAAACAAGAGATACACACAAGTTTGAAATGACTATCCAGACCTCTCAAAATTGATGAATTTTTTTAAAAAGGTCCGTTTACCCAAAATTCAACATTGAGTCAACTCTCTTTCGGTTAAAGCCCATATTTCACAAAAAGTTTCCCGAATCAAGTCTAGACACCTCAGGAAGTTTGCCAACGGTCCCCTCAGATCAAAAGGGCCAGAAATGCAATAATGACCCAACAGGTCGTTACAAGTTTATTATAAAGAAATTTTTGATTTGATTATTTGTAGCATTATTGATCACTAAAGCTTTTCACACTATGCTAGCCACGGAAAACATTTATTCTTTATCGAACAAGTTTGTTGGTAATCTTGGAAAGGGTATCCAAGCTATGCAATAGTTATTTCCTCTTCAGGATAAAACCACGGATCCAACTTTAAGAATCGTAGCGGGAAGTACCATTTTTGACTTTGAATTTCCATGCACGTGACATTATCGTAGCATAATCTTCGAATAGTGATAATGTGATTAAAATATGTCGATTTTCTAAGAATCCAATGCTACAGGATCCTTTTTTTCTCAAGTTGAATTTGTATTGTCTTTCTGAGTTCATACAAATCTGAACGGCCATATGAACTACAAATTGTGCCTCATCAAAAACCTCTCTAACGTCTTCTTCATCCATGGTGATTGTAGGTTCTCTATGCAGAAATGTAATAGGCTTAACTAGGATGTGTTCTTGAACTTGTTATGCGATCGCTTTGTTTGGAGCTGTTGTAACGACCTAATGGGTCGTTACGTGCCTTTTGATCATTTTACCCATATTGACCAAGTCCCAAGATTATAAAGCGATTCTAGTGAAAACTGAAGGATTTATAATCCTTAAGTGAGAGCGTTTGACCAATAGTTGCCTTTTGGGTAAACAGACCTTTTTAAGAATTTCGTTAATTTCGTGAGGTCCAAAGAGTCTATTATTACTTGGTGGGGTGATTGGTTCGGTTCCCGAGGCATTTGGTTACATTTTAGGTACTTGATTGGAAACTTATTTTTTTCCGTTTGGGGGTTGACTTGGTAAATTAGACCTCAATTGGGAATTTTGAGGCCACGGGTGAGTTCGTAGCATGTTTTTATGTGTGTGTGTCCATATCTGGTTTGTGTATGGGAGGTCTCAGATTATTGTCGGGATTTTGGGTTCGCCTTGTGAAAAACTAGATTTCTGGTTTCTAGTGTGACCGTCATGGCGGGCTTACTGCCGCCATTGCAGGACCGCCATAACGGGATCTCGACCGCCATGGCGAGGGCCTGGGTTTAATGATTTTTCTGCCATGGCGAATGGTCTGACCCCCATGGTGGGACCGCCATTGCGATCCTTGTGACCGTCGTAGCGGATCGACGGGACCAACATCTCATTTTTATTTATGACCTTTGGCATGGTGACTTGCATTATCATTGGCATTTGATTTCATTGAGTTTTCATGCTTACATGTGAGTTGGTGCTTCTTATTAGGGTTATGGATTAGAACCATATCTTGAGACTCTCTCTCTCTCTCTCTCTCTCTCTCTCTCTCTCTCTCTATATATATATATATATATATATATATATATATATATATATATATATATATATATATATATATATATATATATATATAAGGCACATTTGACAGCGGGTGAGGATGTGGCCTATTGTCAACTCGTGATCCGGGTCTGTTACGGAGCGAGTGGACTCTTGATCCGAGGTCGGTTTCGAAGCGAGTGGTACATGGACACCATGGGTCCCCTGCGGGTCATGACTATCTTGCAAACAAGGCCTTTAGCATGTGTGTATGGTTGAGTTACTTATCATTTGTTGCATTGCATTGCATTGCATTGACATCATCTTATTTCTACGATTTGACTTGTTAGTTGTTGTTGTGCCTATCTATCTATCTTGTTGATTTTATGAATATATGCATGAGCTAATCTTAGTCGGCCTATGATATCTACTGGTACATAGTGTTTGTACTGATACTACCTTGTTGCACCCTTTTTGGATGCAGATTACGTACCAGGACCGTCTGCTAGACCTCACATCTAGCCTGAGGCTACTTTCTAACCAGATCTGAGGTTGAGCTCCTATCCAGCCCATGTCGCCATGGAGATCTCTCTTCTTGATGTCTATTCTACTTTCTAGACATTATTATTACATTTCAGACATTTGTGTATTCCTAGACAGTATATTTGGTTAGAGTCCTTATACGATGACTTTCGGTTCTTAGGGATGTAATATGTAGTATTATACACCTATTTTCTATTTATGGCATGACTTAGACTTATTATATTATTATTATTATTATTATTATCATTATTATTATTATTATTATCATTATTATCATTATTATTATTATTATTATTATTATTATTATTATTATTAATATTATTATTGTTATTGTGGTGGTTGTTGTTGTCATTGTTGTTGTTGTTATTTATGTTATTTGGATATTAAAATGATTAATCGGTTAAGGGGATGGTTCACCTAAGGGGGGGGGGGGGTTAGTGTGGGTGCCATGATGACGTGTTTGGGTTGTGACAAAGTTGGTATCAGAGCCCCAGGTTCATCAATCTCATTGTACAAGGACATTCCTAGTCGAGTCTTTCGGATTGGTACGAAGACGTCTGTACTTATCTTCGAGAGGCTATGGGACTCTAGGAAAACTCAAACTCTTTCTTTCCTTAGTGCTACTAGATTTTAATTGGTATCTAGATGATTCAAATTGGTATCTGACTTTTCCTTCTATTCTCTCACAGATGGTGAGAACTCGTGCTAGGGCAGCCGTTGATGAGGAACCAAAGCCGGCCGCCTGGGCCGCGGCTCGTAGTAGAGGTCAGGTTAGAGGTCGTGGGCATAGAGGCAGGGGCAGTGATGTGCCGTGAAATTATGTCACATTCTCTATCTTTTTATGATAAGTTTTACATTTTTTTTAAGCAAGTATGTGTCGTTTTGATATCTTATTATTGCTTTGCAGGTATTTGAGGAGTTTGAGGACAAAAATACTAAATTGCATAAGGTCGTACTGTGATGAAGTTATATGGGCTGTATATCTTTATAAGGACCATAATCCTGACCGTGAAATATGGAGAATAGAAGCAGAATGTTGAAGTTAGAGGATGCTATTATATGGGAAACTTTCACGAACCGTATAATATTATACAGGCCCTGTAGTTGGTAGTATTTAGTGGAATTAATTAAGACAAAATGCTGAGTTTGAAGATGAAGTTGTACGACTCAAGTTTTACGGACCGTATAAGTTTATACGGGCCGTATAATGCGATCGTATTCTCAACTAAAGACTTGAAGTAATCCTAGTCGTATAACGTGATACGATCCATATTTTATTATACGGACCGTGAAATATACCGTCAGGGACTTAAGTACAAATTTGTAATTTTATTTTTTTGGAACCTTATAAATAGTTCCAGTTGTCAACTTTAAATTATTTGTTGTCAGTTTTAAATTATTATTCTGTCACGACTTGACTCGCGGGCCATGACAGGTACTCGGAGCTGACAACCGAGCACCACTCATTATGCTAATAATCATACCCAACCTAAACATACACAATCTCCAAGGCAACAAACTTATATATATATATATATATAGGTACTCGGAGCTGACTACCGAGCACCACTCATTATGCTAATAATCATACCCAACCTGAACATACACAATCTCCAAGGCAACAAACTTATATATATATATATATATATATATAAGCCCTCATGGCTGCAAAATGATATACAAAATACAATGAAGAGACCACGTAACATCTACAACCCACATAAAGGTATCTACGAGCCTCTAACTGAAGTACTGAAATCAAAAGGATGGGACAGGAGCCCGCCATGCCCCAATATATACACAACAGAATATACCAAGAAGTGGCGACTCCGAAGTAGTGGAGTGCTCCTGCAAATCTGCTGAAAAAGCTCCTAAGTGTCTGCACCGTCTCCCTGTGGCATGAACACAGCATCTATAAAAGAAAATGATGTCAGTACGAACAATTTACTAAGTATGTAAGGCATATACGATAACATAATAAGGAAACATAGAAAGCATAAGAAGAAAAGATAACTGTAGCTGCTTGCCTCTTGAGGCGGAATCATGCATGCTCACTTTCTCCTCTCAAATATATCACATATACATACATAATCTGTCTGAATCAGTAACATCATTAGCCCGCGTCAGGGGTAATCATCTCACGCCGCCCACTAGTGGTGTCATGTCCGGCCAAGTAGGCACGGTGTTATCATATGCCGCCCGCCTTAGCGATGTCAGTCTCGGCCATTTAGGCATGGTGTAGTCATACACATGTACTTATCATGAAGCGTGCATAAGAGCTCAAATAAAAGTTGTACTCTATCGGAGTGACGTAAGGTCGGGAACCTCCGATTACATTATGGAGCATCATCATCGCTATGCCTCGCCTTGAAAGAACTCGTATCATGAGGTGAGGGAAAAACAAGGAATAACATCAATGAATCGTAAACATAGGATTCTCAAGCTCATTAAGGTATCGTTATCCTCATCACTATCATGGAACATATCTCATAAGAAGCTCTCAAGGATCTTTAACTTTCATCTTTAGAGATGTAAAAAGGTCATGGAGATATAGGGGAAAGAATTCACAATGTAAGAGTAATGCCTTCGAAAGAAGAGGAATAGCCTCACATACCTTTATATCTTTTTAACTCTATTTCCTACTTGCTTGCCTTTCGAGCTCACAATGCTACCTTCACGAGAATTTGTACTAAAATTAGAGAACCGGAAACATACTTAAGCTTAAGCTAAAGCAACTAAAAGTTAATGGAAATTCAGTGACACTTCCTTTGTTTCGACAACTTCTTCCATGAAATAAGATAACCCTCAAACATCAATATGAACACTCACGATAACATAATCAATCGATTCTTTAAGCTAAGCATTGTTTACTTCTTAAATCCACCTTTAAGATCGCCCATAATCATACCTATATTACAACATCATATTCATTCTCATAAAATACTCCTTTAATATCATTCGTGTCATTCACCACAAGTTTGTACTCATAACATGTCCAGATCTATTATTCAAATTAAGTCATTAATCAAAAGTATCACTATTTCCATTCTTGTACTCCATATTCTCCTCTCTTCTATAATCCAAGTCTTTTAACCTCTCAATATTCTTAGTAACATGAACTGAATATAAAACTTACCTTTGATGATGTAGGAATGGACTTTGAATGGGACTACTTCACTTGGAGAAAACCCTACTTCAACACCAAAGAGATTCTTGGTTTCCACAAACCCTAGAGAGTATCCGTGTACTTGATTCTACAAATTCTTGGTGTTTAATCCTTGATATACTTTGGATATATCATAATATGATGTGAGGAATATTCTAGAGCTCTCAAGACTTAGGGAGAAAATGAAATCTGAAAATTTTGGACAAGGGTCGTCTATTTATAGCTAAACCCAGAAAATTCCAGAGAGGCATTTCGACGGTGCCGTCGGCGTGATGACGGTCTGTCGACTCACGTCTACAAATGTCTGGTTGCAGGAACAGAGGGACGGCGCACATTGACGGCCCGTCGACCGTGACTGGTGCCTGTAGACTATTCTTGGTTTAGTTCGGATTTCGCCATTTTGATCCGTTCAACTTATTGTCCTACAATTTACCAGAGATACAGGCTATTACACTTGTACACAGGGTAGGACACTCTCTGCCTTAATTTCCTCCAACGAACTCTCCTCTCCCTCCTCAGGTGTCTTTGGAATCTTAATTAGAATCATTACGTATCCCATCTTACTTATATGGACACTATAAAACCATAACTTGTGTTAGTTCGTCTACCGCGCAACAACCCTTAATTCCGAGGTGTAACATTCTCCCCCCTTACAAACATTCGTACCCGAATGTTAAGTTTTTTCGGGAATTCTATCGAAATTTCGCCGGAGTTTCCTCTGTAATACGGCACTACCTCTCTGTCACAATAACCCATAATAATATTGCCTCACGAGGCTACAACACAATGGCAAGAAAATATGGCCACACACGACCAAAAGCATTAAAAAGAAGCATTACATACCTTACAGTAATGGCGTTGCATCTTGAGCCTCTTCCGGGGGTGGAAACAATTGCAGATATTTAGACTTCATGTCTTCTTCCGCTTCCCAAGTAATTTCCTCTCGGTTATTGTTTCTCCACAATAACTTGACTGAGGCTACCTCTTTGTTCCTAAGATTCCACACCTGCCTATCCAGTATAACAATAGGTACCTCTTCATAAACCAACTTCTCAGTAATATGAACATCATGTGTCGGCATACTTCTGGAGGGATCTCGAACACACTTATGGAGCATTGACACAAGGAAAACTGGGTGGACTAATTCAAGTCCTGGCGGTAAGTCCAGCTAATAAGCTACTTGTACCACTTTACAGATAATCGTATAAGGTCTAATATATCGGGGACTAAGTTTGCCCTTCTTGCCGAATCTCATTACACCTTTCATCGGCGACACTTTTAGGAATACCCAATCATTGATTTGAAATTCCAGGTTTCGTCGGTGGTTGTCTGCATAATATTTCTGGCGACTTTGGGTTGTTAACAGTCGGTCTCTGATAAGCTTAATCTTTTCCACCTCTTACTGAATCAATTCTGGACCTATCAGTTGTGTCTCCCCGACTTCAAACCATCCAATTGGTGACCTGCATCTTCTCCTATATAGAGCTTGATATAGAGCCATTTGGATGCTGGAATGATAACTGTTGTTATAGGCAAATTCAATAAGTGGCAAATGATCCTCCCAATTGCATCCGAAATCCAATACGCACGCACGTAACAAATCTTCTAATGTCTGAATAGTGTGTTCAGCTTGTCCATCGGTCTATGGATGAAATGCTGTGCTAAGTCTTACTTGAGTTCCCAATCCTTCTTGAAAGGATTTCCTGAATTTAGCAGTAAATTATGCTCCACTGTCTGTAATAATAGACACTGGAACCCTATGAAGTCGCACTATCTCTTTAAGATACAACCTGGCATAATCTTATGTTGCATATGTAGTCCTGACTGGGAGAAAATGAGCTGATTTTGTCAGTTTTTCTACGATTACCCATATGCATTCATACTTTCGCCGAGAACGTGGCAAAACTACCATTAAATCCATGATGTTCACTTCCCATTTCCAGGTTGGAATTTCCATGGCTTGTAACAATCCTTCGGGCTTTTGATGCTTGATTTTCACTTGTTGGCAATTTGGATATTGAGCTACAAATTCTGCTATATCTCTTTCTATTCCATTCCACCAATATATTCACTTAAGATCATGGTACATATTTGTCGCTCCTAGGTGAATAGAATACCAGTATAATGAGCCTCTTCCAGAATCTGACGACGTAGTCCTGCCACATCTAGCACACATAGCCTGCCTCGATACTTGAGAATCCCATCTGGAAAAACTCCAAATGGAGACTTCTCTTTCTTAGGACATGTATCTCTATAGTGACACAACTGGGAATCTTCATAATGGCGCTCTCTCACCTCCCTGTCTAAGGACAAAACTGTTGGGTTATGAAGAACAACCCCTGTATTGCCTGAGTCGATCGAATGAACTCCTAGGCTGGCTAACTGATGGAGCTCACAGACTAATTCTTTCTTCTCTAGTTGAAGGTCACACAAACTGCCTATGGATTTGCGACTAAGAGCATCGGCCACCACATTAGCTTTTCCCGGATGATATAGCATACTTACATCATAATCTTTCAATTACTCCAACCATCGCCTCTGCCGAAGATTCAACTCCTTTTGCTTAAAAATATATTGAAGACTGTTATGATCTGTATAGATATCAACATGAACACCATACAAATAATGTCTCCATATCTTCAAAGCATGAATAACCGCCGCTAATTCAAGATCGTGAGTCGAGTAGTTCTGCTCATGTTTCCTCACCGGCTACTTTCCAGAGGTGTATGATGTTGATTTTCTCAGACATGGTGGAAGACTTCTTGGAGTATTTATGGATGATTTCTCGGTGGTTGGTGACTCTTTTGATAATTGTCTTGACCATCTGGGTCGAGTACTGAAAAGATGCGAGGAGACCAATCTTGTGCTGAATTAGGAGAAGTGTCATTTTATGGTGAAGGAAGGGATCGTTCTCGATCATAAAATCTCTGAAAAGGGTATTGAGGTTGATCAGGCTAAAATTATGTGATTCCAAAGCTTCCTCCACCCATCTCAGTAACAGGTGTCCGGAGTTTCTTGGGACATGTTGTATTCTATAGGCACTTTATCAAATATTTCTCCAAAATTGTGAATCTTTTGTGCAAGCTTCGTGAGAAAGAGGCTAAGTTTAAGTTTGATGAGAAGTGTCGAAAGGCGTTTGATGACTTGAAGGAGCGTCTGACTTCTACCCCCATTAGTTTCTCTCCTAATTGGTCTCTGCCATTCGAGCTGATGTGTGATGTGAGCGGTTTTGCTATTGGTGTTGTGCTTGGCCAAAGGCACAATAAAATTATGCACCAAATCTACTATGCTAGCAGAACATTGAATGCAGCACAGATGAACCACACAGTGACTGAGCAAGAGTTGCTTGATGTAGTCTATGCTTTTGAGAACTTCCGGGCCTATTTGTTGGGGTCCAAAGTTGTGTTTTATACTGATCATGCTGCTTTGAGGTATCTGATGGCAAAGAAAGAAGCGAAGCCGCGGCTGATTCGATGGGTCCTGTTGTTGCAAGAGTTCGATTTTGAGGTAAAAGATCGGAAAGGGACTGAAAATCAGGTTGTTGACCATCTCTCACGACTTGAAGAAGCTGGGAGACATTCAGAGGAGTTAGCTATTGATGATTTTTTTTCCTGATGAGCGGGTTCTAGCAATGACAGTTGAGGTAGCACCTTGGTATGCAGATATCGCCAACTTTTGGTGACGGGCGTAATTCCAGACGAGATCAAGTCATACCAGAAGAAGAAGTTTTTGAGAGAATCTCGTCAGTATTACTGGGATGAGCCATATTTCTTTTGAACATGCACTGATAACATAATTCGGCATTGTGTTTCCAAGTACGAGGTAATGGAGATCTTAAAGGAGTTTCATGACTCTCCGGTTGGGGGTCAATCAAATTGGGACCCGGACTGCAACCAAAGTTCATGAGTGCAGCTATTACTAGCCTACTCTGTTCCATGATGCAAATTTGTTGGTCAGGTCTTGTGATCCGTGCCAAAGACAAGGTAATATTGATAGGAGGCAAGAGATGCCTATGAACTTTGTGATGGAAGTGGAGGTGTTCGATGTTTGGGGAATCGATTTTATAGGGCTCTTTGTGAGATCTTGTGGCATGAAGTACATCTTGGTTATTGTGGATTATGTATCTAAATGGGTAGAAGCGGTGGTTTTACCTAATAATGAAGCCAAGAGTGTCATGGGGTTCTTGAAGAAAAACATATTCACTCACGTCGGTACTCCGAAGGCGATAATTAGCGATAGTGGGTCTCTTTTTTGCAACAAAACCTTCGCAGGATTGATGGAGAAGTATGTTGTAAAACATATGGTGGAAATCCCTTATCATCCTCTGATAAGTGGGCAAGTTGAAGTCTCCAACCGGGAGATAAAGAGTATTTTGGCCAAGACGGTTAATGCTAACAGGACTGACTAGTTCCGAAAGCTTGATGATGCTCTATGGGCTTATCGAACTGCATAAAAGACTCTGATTGGGACTTCACCTTTCAAGCTAGTTTTTGGAAAGGCATGCCATTTTCCAATCCAACTTGAGCATAAGGCCATGTGGGCCTTGAAAAGGTTAAATATAGATTGGGAAGAAGCAACTAAATTTCGATTTTTACAACTCAACGAAATGCATGAATTTCGGTACTAGGCTTATGAGAGTGCAGCGTTGTATAAGGAGAGGATGAAACATTATCACGACAAAAGGATCCTCAAACGATAATTTTACAAGGGCGATTCTGTCTTGCTATATAATTGCAGATTAAAGCTGCTACTGGGCAAGTTGAAATCTGTTATACCCTGTATTTTTGCACGTCGGATTATTCGTAAGCTAATCGACATAAGTTCAAGACAAGATTATTTTTGGGATATGAGACAAGGGCTTTTAATCCCCGATTTTTAATAAGTGCACGGTGGCTTGTAAAATTCAATTGGTGAAGAAATATTAGTGGAGATTAGGGATTAACTAACCAGGATTAGATTATTAAGCGGGGATTAATGATTGATTAAGTTAATTGCACCTTGAGTGGGCCCCACCAGATTTATTAATAAAAAAAATTGCATGAATAAGGACATGCCAAGTGTAGGGGGTATGTGTCAATGTGTTAAGCTACCTATATAAGTCATGTTGACAACTAATTCATCAACAAAACCTCATTTCATCTTCACACAAATTAAGCTAGAGAGAGAGAGAGAGAGTTCGGCCATGGCTGTGGGAGCTCATGAAGCTCACGGCCATGGCAGC
The DNA here is from genome assembly GCF_019175385.1 of Lycium barbarum. Classification (NCBI taxonomy): domain Eukaryota; kingdom Viridiplantae; phylum Streptophyta; class Magnoliopsida; order Solanales; family Solanaceae; genus Lycium; species Lycium barbarum. The sequence goes on from NC_083341.1 coordinate 74,365,329, forward strand.
TTTTGGAGCAAGCTTACGGCCAGCCCCTCTACATAGTTGAATTTATAATTTCTCAAGTTCAATCGGAGAAAGAAATAGAGATTACAACAGCCATGGTAGTTCTTGATCAACTCAATCTTGCTAAGGTAAGATTTAATTCTCTCCTACATGTTTTAGAGGTGATTTGGACCTTGTATAATTTGGTAGATGTGAAATTGTGTGTGTTGATGCTAAGTTGCTGTTTGGGCCGTGTGGGGGCTGTTGTACCTTAAAAAGGGTGAATTAATTATGATTAGGGCGGTCGTTATTGTTCTCATGGGTTATGTGATAAAGGTGAAGGAATTTGATATTTAAAATTGAAGTTGTATTTGTTTTATGGGTTGTTAGGGGAATGTTGTGGTTCTTGTTTGAATTGGAGGATTAAGTGTAGTTGAGATTATGCGTTGTATGGTTGTAATGATACAACTCGAATGGCATCAAGACCTTTTACAAGGAGCCAAGCGAGGGAACTTCAAGCTATGCAAGCATTGTTCATGAGGAGGGACATACTTGAATACACTCTAACACCTTTCCGGGGATTGCAAGTGTTCATGATAGCATGGGAGGATGGTTTGGAGAAGAGGTTGGAACATGGTCATACTTTCAATGTGACTATTACTTGAAGATTTGCAAATTCAAGTTTTGTTCCCAAAAGAAGACACCCAAACAAGGCCCTTACTGAATTAAGGGTAAAAGTGTAATAGTGTAGTTGTCTTCTTTTGAACCTTAGTATAAGTAGTAGTCTATTTCATTTGGAAGACTTAGTCTATGTTGAATATTGATGTCTTGAAATTGTGAACTCTTTTGAGTGTTGAGAGCTTGCTAAGCTAGAGATTGTGAATCTTGTGAGAGGATTGGTTATTAGGGTATCAAATCCCTATTGGTCATCCTAAGAGTTTGGTGCTCTTTAGTTCCTAAATTAGAGGTCAAGTTAATTCAAGAACTTTGGTTGCTAATTTGGGTCTTTAGTTGTGTCAAATTATCTATCCTTTATGTTTCTTGTCCTTTTTTCTTCATTTTCGTATGGAATATTGTATCAATTGGTATCAGAGCTTAGTTTAGATTTGTTCTACCAAATCTAATCTTGGGTTTTGATTCAACAAAAAAAAAAATCCGAAATTAAAAAAAAAAAAAAAAAAAAAATCGAATTTTCTTGTTGATTTTGTTGAATCTAGTGTTAGATTAGAGTTTCCTAGTGTTTCTAGAGTCTAAATCTTCCATTTCAAGTCAATTTGGGGTTAGGGTTTGTGTTCCACCATTGTTGAGCTTCAAAGCTTCAAGAACTTGAAAGTGGGTCTTGTTGAAGAAGGTGAAGTTGAAGGTTGAAACCTATTGGGCTTTGTTCTCTACATTAAAGAGAACTTAAATCCGAAATTTGAGCCAATTAGGAGTTGATTTGAGGGTAGTTGAATTTTTGAAGTGTTCTTGTGTTCTTGAAGACCTTCAAATCTTCATAAGGAAGAAGGCTCTCCAAAGGGCCATTTGATCCAAAAGTTGTCAAATATTTCTGATTTTTGCGAAAAAAAAAAAAAAAAAATCGAGTTGGCCCACATGCGACACAACATGCGAATCGCATGTTGAACCTGCGAGTCGCAGGTTATGTCGCATCTTGTGACAGAAAGTTGAAATTTGGCTGCCTCATATGCGAGACGCATCTCACCATCGCATGTAGCACATGCGAGTCGCACATGGTGTCGCATCTTGTGACAGAGAGTTGATACCTTGGTTGCATCATCTGCGAACCGCACATCGCCATCGCATGTTTCACATGCGAGTCGCATGTGATGCACAGCCGTCGCATATGGCGCATTTCAGGTTTTTTTTATTTCCAACTTTAATTCTCTTTGATTTCAATTCTCAAAACAAAAATTTCTTGATCCTTAGTTGATGATATTGTGTCCCTAATCCTTTGGTAGGAAAAAAAAAAAAAAAAAAAAAAGAGAGTATAGAAATTTAAAAAAATTTCATTATTTCAAATTGATACCTTGGATCAATTGGGGCTTCCTGGTCGTGTTTTCAAGTTATCACCTACCCGGGCCCGAAATTTAGTTATTTTCCCGATTTTTGCATTCCAATTTTCTTGTGTCTCTCAACTAGTAGCCATTTAGTAGTTGTTCCTACTTGTGTTTGCTAGTTCTAGTGTCCGCATTTCTTTCGTGCCAATTCTTTCGTGCTTTTTCTCTTTTTTTACTTCGTTGTTCATTTCTTGGCTCAAGTGCGTTTGTTTTATTGAGTCATCCTCGTTCTTTTTGATAACAAGAATCTATTCCGACCAAGAGTAGAATTTGAACCCTTGTGACTAGTCAACATTAACAAGCACACAATCTTTGGCGGAAGCAATTTGTGAGGCAATCAAAGGTGCGCATACTTGAGCGATTGTGAGTTGATTTTACTAATCTAACGTGTTTGCTTGCTTTGTTGAGTGTCTTAATAGGTACCATGGCTACGGAGGATGAAACTCGAGTTCCCACCGGGGAACTCACACTAGTTGATGTAATGAGAGCCTTAGAAGCCTTGAACGATAAAGTGGATAGTATGGGTGGTCGAATGGAAAACTTGGGAAGTAGGGTGGAAGCAATTGAAGGAGGTAGTAGGGAGGTCTCATATTCGCCTCAAGTGCAATACCAAGGTGGCACAAGTGGAGCTACTCGAAGCACTTCACCTACAGTGTCACCCGACACCTTCCATCATCTATATAACCCCACTTCCCAAAACACTCCTCAAAACACGACTCTTACCCCACCAAACAACATCCCCATAGGCCAACGGAACAACCTACTCCAACAAGATCAAGCTCCAAATGACCCACATCCAAATGACCCACCCCTAAATGACCCCCACCCAAATGCACCAATGCCACCCCAAAACCGTCCAAACATCCAACAACCAAATGAGGAAGGGATAGAGGAAGCTCTACTTGAGCACGAACATTATGGTGACCAAGGTTGGAGGCCACGAGGGCAAGCACAAGGAGGTTATCGAGGAAGGGGGGGAAGGCATGGTCCTAACCCTCACATGGGTAGGCAAAGAGGGTACCAAGCTCGTGAAGGGTACCAAGGTCGTGACCATCAAGGTTATGACGACGATGGAGATTTTAATAGGAATCACGGTTATGGCGGAGGGCGAGACACGAGTCTCAATTCCATCAAGGTTACTCTCCCAACCTTCAAAGGAAGTAGTGATCCCGATACATTCCTTGATTGGGTGATGCATTGTGATAGAATGTTCTTGACGAATGACATGTCCGAGGTGAAAAAGGCTTCTTACGCCATTGCTCAATTCGAGGGGTATGCCTCCACATGGTGGGAAACTCAAGTGAAAGCAAGAAGAATTATTGGACTCCCTCCCACACCTACTTGGGATGAATTGAAGGAGGCCATGCGGCGTAAGTATGTCACCGAGCGCTACAAACAAGAACAACTCAAGAAGGTGTATACCTTAAGGCAAAACAAAAAGAGTGTGGAAGAATACTATGATGAGTTTCAAATTGTCAAGATGAGAATTGACTTTGACGAGGATGAGTTAAATGCTATGACTCGGTTCCGAGCCGGGTTAAATGGTGACATTGTCTCCCAAATGAGACTCCACAACTATGGGAGCATTGAAGAAACCCTTCAAGCGGCTATTGAAATAGAGGAGGGTCTCAAGGAGGACAAAATCAATAAATCAAGGGGCTATGTGAGTTCATGGAACCATAACAAAGAACGAGGAGCTTTCTCCTCCAATTGGCAAAAGAATAAGGGCCCCATGCAAGAAGCCAAGAAACCATTTGTGAAGAATTCTCAAGTTGAGAAGCAAGTTGACAAGCAACCTACGAAGTTTGCTCCAAAAGAAGGAGGTACGAAAACTCCTATTCAATGCTTTAAATGTCATGGCTTCGGTCATAGAGCAAGTGAGTGCCCTAATCGTAGAGCGTTTATTTTGAAAGACACTTATAGTGAGGATGAGGAAGAATGTGAGGAAGGGGATGAAGAGGGCAATCATGAGGATGAACATCATGATAGTGAAGGGTGTTGAAGGTGATGATGAGCCTATTGTACCTCTATATGTGGTGCGACGAACCATGATAAGTAAAGCAATGGATGACCCAAGTCAACGGGAAAATCTCTTCCATTCCAAGTGCATCATTAACCAAAACACTAGCATCATGATCATTGATAGTGGGAGTTGTGCCAATGTTGCTAGTACCACCCTTGTTGATTTCTTGAAACTTCCCACCACCCGCCATGAAAACCCTTACAAACTTCAATGGCTCAATGAATGTGGTGAATTGAAGGTGACTAGACGAGCTATCATCAAATTCGCGGTTGGGAAGTATCATGATGAGGTGTTGTGTGATGTTGTTCCCATGCAAGCGTGTCATCTTCTACTTGGCCGACCATGGCAATATGATAGGTCCGTCAACCATAATGGGCGAACTAACCAATACACCCTTGGCCACAATGGTGCCAAACATGTCTTGAATCCCATGACCCCCTCCCAAGTGGGTGAGATCTATAACAAAATGAGGGAGTTAAAGGAGAAGGGACATGGTGCATTGCAAAAGAAGAATGTGGGGGACGAGGGAGTAGAGGAGAGTAGTTCTCAAGAGTTGAGTGGAAAGAAAGGGGAGCTTAGAGGAAAAACTAAGGTGTCGCTTTTGGCGAATTGTGGGGAAATTAGGGAGGAATTGGGGGAGCGTCACCCGGTGATTCTCCTCATGCATAGGGACTATGCATTGCACACTAATGAACTAACCCCTTCTTTTCCTAGCTCTATTTCTTCTCTTTTGCAGGAATTTGATGATGTGTTCCCAACGGAACTCCTAAAGGGGTTACCACCCTTGAGGGGAATTGAACACCAAATTGACTTTGTTCCGGGGTCTCAATTGCCAAACAAGCCAGCTTATAGAGCTAACCCGGATGACACTAAGGAGCTTCAAAGGCAAGTGGATGAGCTCCTTGAAAAGGGAGTTGTGAGAGAAAGCATGAGTCCTTGTGCTGTGCCCGTGATCTTGGTGCCAAAGAAAGATGGATCATGGCGCATGTGTGTTGATTGTCGGGCCATCAACAAGATAACGGTAAAGTATCGCCATCCCATACCCCGTCTTGATGACATGCTTGATGAGTTGAATGGTTCATGCATATTCTCTAAGATAGATCTTAGGAGTGGGTATCATCAAATCCGGATGAAACCCGGAGATGAGTGGAAAACCGCATTCAAGACCAAGTTTGGTCTATATGAATGGTTGGTGATGCCTTTTGGTCTCACTAACGCTCCTAGTACTTTCATGCGATTGATGAATCATGTGATGAAACCTTTTATTGGCAAATTCGTGGTTGTTTATTTTGATGATATTTTGGTGTATAGCAAAACCATGGATGAGCATGTTAGTCATTTGAAATGTGTGTTTGAAGTGCTTAGACAAGAACAACTTTATGCCAATGTTGATAAATGTTCCTTTTGTGTGGATGAAGTTGTTTTCTTGGGATTTGTCGTGAGCTCAAGGGGGGTTGAGGTTGATGAATCCAAAGTAGAAGCCATAAGAAATTGGCCCACTCCAAAATCCATTGGAGATGTAAGAAGCTTTCATGGCTTGGCTAGTTTCTATAGGCGTTTTGTTAAAGGATTTAGTACCATAGCCGCTCCTTTGACCGAGGTAATCCGAAAGGACAAACCTTTTTCTTGGGGTGTGGAGCAAGCTAATGCCTTTGAAACTTTGAAACAAATGCTTAGCTCCGCACCATTGTTGCAATTACCCGACTTTGACAAAATATTTGAGATTGAATGTGATGCAAGCAAAGTGGGTATTGGAGCTGTTTTAATGCAAGACCAAAAGCCCATAGCCTATTTTAGTGAAAAACTCAAGGGAGCGACTTTGAATTACACTACCTATGATCTTGAGTTGTATGCCTTGATTCGTGCTTTGGGAAATTGGCAACACTACTTGTGGCCTAAAGAGTTTGTAATTCGGACCGACCATGAGTCCTTAAAGCATCTTAAGGCCCAAGGTAAGTTGAACAAAAGGCATGCCAAATGGGTTGAATTCCTTGAAACCTTCCCTTATGTAATCCAATACAAAAAGGGAAAGGAGAATGTAGTGGCGGATGCCCTATCAAGGAAACATGTTTTGATTAATACCTTGTCTTCCAAATTGATGGGTTTTGAAAGCTTGAAGACATTGTATCCCGAGGACCCCGTCTTTGCTAAAATCTTTCTAGATTGCGAAGAATGGGAAAGGGAGAGGTGGATTAGGGATAGGTCTTCTACTTCCTATTCCAAGTTTGATGGTTTCTTGTTCAAGAACAAGCGACTATGTGTGCCCATGAGCTCTTGGAGGGAGTTATTTGTGAGAGAGGCACATAATGGGGGATTGATGGGACATTTTGGGATTGATAAGACTTTGGGGATTCTTGAGGAACAATTTTATTGGCCTCATATGCGGAGGGATGTGGCTAAGATTTGTGGCCAATGCATTGAATGTCGCGGCGCCAAGTCTAGACTCCTTCCCCATGGTTTGTATACCCCTCTCCCCACCCCTCAACAACCTTGGGTTGATATTTCAATGGATTTTGTGTTGGGTTTGCCTAGAACCAAAAGGGGTAAAGATAGCATCTTTGTTGTGGTTGATCGATTTTCTAAAATGGCTCATTTCATTGCTTGTCATAAAGTTGATGATGCTCCTCATGTTGCCTCTTTGTTTGTTGAACATGTGGTAAAGTTGCATGGTATTCCCAAAACCATTGTGAGCGATAGGGATCCAAAATTCCTTAGCCACTTTTGGAAAGAATTGTGGGGACGACTTGGTACTAAATTGTTGTTTTCTACCTCTTGTCACCCACAAACCGATGGCCAAACCGAAGTTGTCAATAGGACCTTGGGTTCTATGCTTAGGGCCATGGTTAAAGGAAAATTAACATCTTGGGAAGATCAATTGCCTTTGGTTGAATTTGCTTACAATAGAGTCATTCATAGCACTATTGGCATGTCACCTTTTGAAGTCGTTTATGGTTTTAACCCCCTAACCCCTTTAGATCTAACCCCTTTATCTCAAGATGTTGTGTTGAGTTTAGATGGAAACAAACGAGCCGAGGCCATGAAGAAGTTGCATGAGAAGGTGAGGCTTCACCTTGAGAAAAAGAATCAAGAAACGGCCAAGAGAGCAAACAAGGGCCGCAAACGAGTTGTGCTTGAACCGGGTGATTGGGTTTGGGTACATTTCCGAAAGGAGAGGTTTCCCAACAAAAGAAAGACCAAGTTGATGCCTAGAGGAGATGGTCCATTTGAAGTACTTGAACGACTCAATGATAATGCATACAAAATTGATCTTCCACCCGAATACCAAGTTCATAACACCTTCAATGTGTGTGATCTCTCTCCTATGGTGGTGCAAGATGTTGATCCCTTAAATTTGAGGACAAATTCTCTTCAAGAAGGGGAGAATGATACAACTCGAATGGCATCAAGACCTTTTACAAGGAGCCAAGCGAGGGAACTTCAAGCTATGCAAGCATTGTTCATGAGGAGGGACATACTTGAATACACTCTAACACCTTTCCGGGGATTGCAAGTGTTCATGATAGCATGGGAGGATGGTTTGGAGAAGAGGTTGGAACATGGTCATACTTTCAATGTGACTATTACTTGAAGATTTGCAAATTCAAGTTTTGTTCCCAAAAGAAGACACCCAAACAAGGCCCTTACTTCATTAAGGGTAAAAGTGTAATAGTGTAGTTGTCTTCTTTTGAACCTTAGTATAAGTAGTAGTCTATTTCATTTGGAAGACTTAGTCTATGTTGAATATTGATGTCTTGAAATTGTGAACTCTTTTGAGTGTTGAGAGCTTGCTAAGCTAGAGATTGTGAATCTTGTGAGAGGATTGGTTATTAGGGTATCAAATCCCTATTGGTCATCCTAAGAGTTTGGTGCTCTTTAGTTCCTAAATTAGAGGTCAAGTTAATTCAAGAACTTTGGTTGCTAATTTGGGTCTTTAGTTGTGTCAAATTATCTATCCTTTATGTTTCTTGTCCTTTTTTCTTCATTTTCGTATGGAATATTGTATCAACTCATTTCCTTACTCGTCATAATCATTATACACTTCTTTACCATTCATATACTCATAATCATAAGACAACAATTTTTCATTTGAAAACATAATTAATTTTGATATACATAAGCCTTTCGGCTATCAAAAATATAATATACAAACATATACAGTAGTGACCTCGTGAGACCATATAACTCACAACTGCGTATCTACGAGCCTCTACAAGAGTACTAGACATATAGACGGGACAAGACCCCGTCGTGCCCAAAATGTACATATGTACACAAAAGAATAATCAAGGCACCTCCGGAACAATGGAGTGCTCTCCAGTCAGCTAACAGCTCCTACGAGCCTGGATCAAGCTCACCTCTGTGTCTACCTGTGGGCCTGAACACAGCGTCCAAAGAAGACGGACGTAAGTACGAACATTGTACTGAGTATGTAAGACAAGAACGAAGTAAACATAATAAAAAACCATGAGCCTTAAAAGGAAGGTATAACCTGCATGAGTTTCATAGGTGAATACATCTCATACATATATCGTATATTTATATAAACATAGTACATGTGTCATCACAGCGCATATATCATCACATCATAATCCTCATCGTTAACCCGCGTCCGGGTAACCATCATATGCCGCCCACTAGTGGTGATCATGTCCGGCCTTCTAGGCACGGTGTATACATAGCAGCCGGTCTTAACGGTGACATGCCCGACCATTTAGGCGCGGTGTAATCATAGCAGCCCACATTAGCGGTGACATGTCCGACCATCTAGGCACGGTGTAATCATATCATCATATACCCATCGTAACTCACCTTTTCATACATAGCATAGGTAGGTTATAAACGTACATTATTGATCATCTCATAGATGTATCCTGACTTAGCATCATTATACATTTATCATTAAGAACATACACTAGAAATTGGGAGGCAATTATGGCTATGTCGGGGTGACATAAGGTCATAAGCCCCCGATTATATTATGGTGTAATCATCAACATCATATCTCACCTTGAAGGAACTAACAATTTAAGGTGAGTGCACGCAAAGAGAAGCATCAACGAAACCATACTTAGAATTATTAATTTCATGGACATCGTATTTTACACAAGGATTACTCATACTTATATTCATCATCATCACTATCATGCTCGTATCGTATTTCCTTTCTTAATCATGTGCGTATGTAGCTTTGTATATTCATGGACTCATAGCCTCCATCGTGTAGAATGATCATGGAGAGTTAAGAAGATTCATGCCTTAGAAGGAAAGGATTAGCCTTACATACCTTTTTCGTTTAACTAATCTATCGCTTGCTTGCTCTCCTTCAATGCCCACGTTTCTACCTTCAAGAGAAGTCGCATAAGCATTAGCTAATTGATTACTTAAACGTAATTACTAAAGCTAAAGAGAATCGGGCAGCATTTCCTTTGTTTATACAACTTTTCCCCATATCATATATCAACTCCCAACATCCATGACAACATTCACAATATCGCAAACAACAATCATCATTCATCTACATTACCCACATTTCACCATTTCACTCCAATTTCTCCATAATCATGGTCATAGTTCATTATTGCATTTTCTCACATATAATACTTATTACATGTTCTAAATGTCGTTCATAACATACTCACAATCACAACATACCAATATTCATAATTCACCCCAATTTACTACTCAACAATGACACTATTCACTCATTCATAATCCATTTCCTATATCTTCTACAATCCATGTGTTTCAACTTTTCAAGTACCTTAAATAACATGTAAATACCATAAAACTTACCTTAGATGGTGTAGGAATAAGCTTTGGGTGGAAATACTTCACTTGAGCAAAACCCTAGTTTCACTTTCCATGGAATTTCTTGACTTGGATGGACTTTGATGTGTTTCTCACACTTAGTTTTGTTGGTTTGATGAAGTTGATCATCAATTTCTCATAATTTCGTGTATATTGAGTGTGTGGAAGGTTCTAGAGAATTCTTGAGTTGTGTAGAAATAGAATGAAATGAAATTAATTTGGTGAAGTCCTTATATCAACTTTTAAAAACTGTCCTGACGAGATTCTACGGACACTTATACGGCCCGTATACATTTATACGGTCCGTATAAGTGATCGTGAAACTGCTCCAGTAGTCATCCCATTCTATGTCGATTTCACGGCACATTATACAGTCCGTATAAATTTATACGGTCCGTATAAGTGACCGTGAAATAACCCCCCTCCATAACTTCACTCTGAGACAATCCTACGGTCCATTATACGGACCGTATAACATTATACGGATCGTATAATCGACCGTATAACTCATCCTTTCACTGATCTTTTTCTTGTCTCTTCATTTGATCCCAATCCTTAGGGAACCTTCTTAGCACTTGTTTATCACTTCAATAACAATCGAAGGGACGTTATAACTCTCTCTCCAAAGCACCTTTTAATTATCATTAACTTGCTACTCGTAATTTATTTCCGTTACATATCGTATGTCTTGCCTTTTCTCGGCAAACCTTCTTCCCTTACGTCAAATGTCTTTGAATCTCGATTAGGATCCTCAAATGCTATTTCTTTCTTATCGAAACAACGTATACGTCGTGCCTTTTGCTAGTCTATTCACTGTACGTTAATGGGGAATTTTTCGAGGTGTAACATTCTTCCCCCCTTTTGGAACATTCGTCCTCGAATGTTAAACACCTGGGAATTCTACGAAAATTTTGCCAGAGTTTCTCCTGTAATATGACACTACCATCCTGTCATAACAACCCATAATAATACTGCCTTACAGGGCCATAACACAATAACTATATAAATTGGCCACACACGACCAAAAGCATAAAAAGAAAGCATACATACCTTATAATGTTAGTGTTTCATCTTGAACCTCTCCTTGGGGATGGAATAAGTGCGGATATGTGGATTTCATTTTCTCTTCCGCCTCCCAAGTCATTTATTCTCGGTTGTTGTTTCGCCACAAAACTTTGATTGAAGCTACTTCCTTATTTCGAAGTCTTCGTACTTGCCTATCTAAGATGGAAATGGGCACCTCTTCATATGCTAGCGTTTCTGTCACTTGCACATCATCCATTGGGACAATTTTCGTGGGATCTCCAACACACTTACGGAGCATAGAAACATGAAAGACTGGATGGACTGATTCAAACTCCGAAGGCAAGTCCAACTCGTAGGCTACATGATCCACCTTGCGGATAATTTTATAGGGTCCAATGTATCGAGGACTTAATTTCCCTTTCTTGCCAAATATCATCACCCCTTTCATTGGCGACACTTTCAAAAATACCTAATCATCAACTTGAAATTCCAAGTCTCGCTGGCGGTTGTCCGCATAAGATTTTTGGCGACTTTGTGCTGTCAACAATCTATCTCGGATCACCTTGACTTTTTCTACCGCTTGCTGAATCAATTCAGGGCCTATTAACTGTACTTCTCCTATTTCAAACCATCCAATTGGAGATCTACACTTCCTTCCATATAAAGCTTCATACGGAGCCATTTGGATACTGGAATGATAACTATTGTTGTATGCAAATTCGATTAGAGGCAAATGATCATCCCAACTTCCTCCGAAATCCAGAACACATGCTCTTAGCATATCCTCCAAGGTCTGAATAGTACGCTCGACCTGTCCATCGATTTGCGGATGAAATGTCGTGCTAAGCTTCACCTGAGTACCTAGACCTTCTTGAAAAGACTTCCAGAACTTGGCTGTAAATGGGGCTCCTCTATCTGTGATGATGGATAGTGGAATACCATGGAGTCGCACAATTTTCTTGAGAGACAACCTTGCATAATCTTCAGTCGAGTATGTGATCCTGACTGGAAGAAAATGAGCTGCTTTCGTGAGTCTGTCCACAATCACCCATATGGAATCATACTTACCTCGGGAACGAGGTAACCCCATAATAAAATCCATGTTGATCACTTCCCATTTCCAAGTAGGAATTTCCATTGCTTGCAATAATCCTCCTGGCTTTTGATGTTCGATTTTCACTTGTTGGCAATTTGGACATTGGGCTACAAATTCTGCTATGTCTCTCTTCATGCCATCCCACCAATATATCAATTTGAGATCGTGATACATCTTTGTTGCACCTGGGTGAATAGAATACCGAGAATAATGGGCTTCTTCTAGAATTCGTCGGCGCAATTCTACAACACTCGACACACATATCCTGCCTCGGTATCTAAGAATTCCATCTATAGAAGTTTCAAATGGAGACTTCTCTTTTTCATGAACATCGTCTCTATAATGGCTCTACTGAGGATCTTCATACTGACGCTCTTTCACTTCCATATTCAGGGACGAAACTGTGGGTTCATTAATACTAATCCCTGCACTACCCGAATCAATTACACGCACTCCAAGATTAGCTAATTGGTGGAGCTCATGAACCATCTCTCTATTTTCCGGGGAAACTTCACATAGGCTACCCATTGATCGGCGGCTAAGCGCATCAGCTACTACATTCGCTTTTCCGGGGTGGTATAAAATACTCACATCATTGTCTTTCAACATTTCTAACCACCGCCTCTGCCGCAGATTTAACTCCTTCTGCTTGAAAATGTACTGAAGACGGCCCACGGGGCTGGGTAGTGACACTCGTAGACATATGTATATGGTTAGATGTATTTATCCTTGTCGGCTTATATTGTGTATTTCATTTTGTTAGCCTAGTTGACTTATGTACATGGATATGGGCATAGTTATTGATGGTGATATAAATGTATTGTTGCCCAATGGAATTAGTATGAATGATGGATAGAAAGTATGATTTATCTATGTGGCTCACCTAGATGTAAATGTGAATGTATGATAAGAGGTGCCCGGGTAGGTTAGCACCAGGTACCCATCATGGCCCTCTGGTTGGGTCATGACAGTAATAATTCCACGTAAAGGTTTCCACGATTCCCCTTAAGTCCTCAGGAAAATTCGGCAGAGTTGCCTCTATAATTGTAACGATCCCAAACTTGCACACAGCCCAAAAAATACATCTCATGCCTTACAAGGCCATATATAGAAACACATATGATACACAACTCAACCATACAGGGATGATTACTATAAATGCAAAATAATAAAGCTCATCTCATAAATCGTATCTGAACACCCTTTCTTAAAATTTTCGTCTTTCCCTTCTAAATCTCTTTATCAATCGACTCCCTTCAAAGAGGTTTACGTACTCGTAAATCATATATTCCCCTTATCATCCTTTTCTTTGACACTTGTAGTAAATCTTTATTTACAACCACAATTAATACTCACATTACCTGAGTTACCGGTAGCATTCCAAAATTATCTAACGATAAACTTTACTTCCTTATATAATTACTCACATTCTGAAGTTCCACAATATAAACTCTTACCTTGGACCTACTCGCGAACTCTGATCCGCTACAAATCGGTCCAACGGTAGATGGGGAAGTTTTTCTTCTGGTTGTTCTTCCATAGGTTATTCTGTGGCACCCACACCTTCTACAAATGTACCGATTATACTGACTCTCCCAGACCTACCACTGTCCTCGTTTGACCCCCGTTCTGCGGATACCTTTAATCTGGGATTGCACAAATGGTCATCTCCTAATACTTGCCTATCCCTTACTTGCTAAGTGGGTTCCTCCTGGATTTCAGACGGATCTACCTCTATGGAGGACATAACTTCCGACGGATCTACCTCAATAGGGGGCACATTCTCCGATAGGTCTGTATCTGGACCATCAGCCTTCTTTCTCATATAAGCCATCTCACGGCTACAAAAACAATAAAGGTTAGGTTTAGAAATATTACATCCTATAACGTAGCTCTATCGCACGATCTAGAATAGAAGGGAAGGCAACCATCCTAAATGCCCTGCAGCCTCCTGTTTATAAGTGTGGCGCGCAACACACCCATAAACAAGACTTTACTAGACACGGCTTGCAGACAACCCTAGGACAGAACTACTCTGATACCATTTCTGTCATGACCCAAACTGAAGGGCCATGACGGGCACCCGACCGTACTAGTCAAGTACCATCTGACATACATCTGTGAGAACAACATAAACATAGGTGGGACGATAGGGCCGTCATATGACTCTCAATAGGCTCATAAGGAACTTGCGTGTATGAACTGTTCTAAAAGACTGATTTGTGAAAATATTGACCAACTGTATAAGCCGGTAAGGCTATCATAAACCACTGTGATGACATATGAAATCTCAAGCCTGGACATCATCTGACTATAAATAATTGTCTACAAGCCTCCACTGGAAAAATAGAACGCAACATGGTCGGGACAGGGCCCCGCCATACCCATACATATGTAAGTACATATCCATATATATATATATATATATATATATATATATATATATATATATATATATATATATATATATATATATATATATATATATATATATATATATATATATATAAGACCATGCTGACTCCTAGCATCTCCGGAACAAACAGAGTGCTTCTACTTCATCCGCTGAGCTGACATCCTAATAGATAGATCCCCAACCTATATCTGCAGACCTGCGGACATGAAACGCAGCCCCCCTAGGGAATAGGGGAGTTAGTAAAAATAATGTACCGAGTACGTAAAGCAAGAAAATAGCATATATACAAGAATCATGAAAGGAATCTATGGCATGAGAGTCAATCTTTATATCTAATTGTATCTGTATGACTGTATATATGAAAGTGGTTGTATAATTCTGTATAAATGAAAGTGCCTCTAAGGGCGTATGATATGCATACTTTCTTTCAAAAATCATATACATATGTCATAACCGTTAGTTTTGAGGAACGTACAACCCGATCCATAAATATCAGTGCTGCAGAACATGCAGTCCGATCCATATATCATATCATCTCGCATTCGGGGTATTATCATAATCTTCCCACTGCAGTGGTGTCAACATCTACGTTCCTGCCCGACCAAATATAGTGTGGCAAGGTGTGATAAAATAGCTATATCTGAATCTTTCGGAGTGACGTAGAGTCAGTAACCTCCGAATATCGTTATGGATCTGATATGATCACATCTCTTACCTCTACCGGATCAATGGTCATGAGATCAATTCAAGAATCATAAGCATGAAATAATAACATTGTCGGGAATCCAAAGAAACATAAGCTTTCTAGCTTTCTAAGAATGTAATCATTATGGATAACGCTTGCTCGTTTGTTCGTTCGTTCTTTCTCATATGATTCATGCCAAAACGAATAAAAGGCCTTAACATACATCGAAGTCTATCTAAATGTCCATCGCTTATTTCCCAAGCTCGCAAGTCTATAACCAAGATAACATCAGTTACAATTAGACCATATACACCTCTTACTATCTATTTCAAGTATTCAGGAAACTTATCGAAATTTGGGCAGCATTTCCCCTATAGTTCTTATTCCAACCCGATTCCAAAACAGCTCACAACATACACAACACCGTTAACAACATCAAGAGCAATACATGGCAACATAAACAAGTGGAAATCCCTCCAAAACTTGAATAAAAAACAGCCCTCAAGGCAGCCACATCAACAAACTAGTTCATGTCTTTCATAACATGTTTTTCTTCACTTCAAACTAAGGAATTTCTCCACAAACAACTTAATCAACAAGAGTAGAATATAACACATACCTTAATGTCCAGAAAATCCAACCAAATCCCCAGCTCATAGCTCAAACAAACAGCCACGTACCAAGCAATATCATTACTATGATTTCCTTACTAGTTCCTTGATTCCAAGATAATTTCTTGCTAAACTTTGGTAGGATTTAGTTGGGAATTATTTGGAGAGATTTTAGGGATATTCTCCTGATTGGAGATGTGAAACAATGAAGGACAAATCTAAATATATGCATTTAAGTCATTCTGGAAATTGGACCGCCTTACTTCGACGGTGCACTTCGACGGTCGTTGATCATGTCGACGGTCCTTACAATTGCACCGTCGAATTGCAAGCTCACAATTTTCTCTCTAATACTCCAAATTGCGATCTGCCAATTGCATTGGAAAGAAGACTCTATGAACTTACGTTTACATGGTTATGGATTCCGTAACTCCTCGTATGCTAGGAGATATGACCCTCACCATTGGACCCAAAAATCTTGTCGAAAATCTGCCAAGTTCTCCCAAAGTCTCGACAACTGAATTCCTTTGATTCGTTTGACCTCCAAACTTCCAGTACTTGCTACATATGAACTTAAACCTTCATATATGAGGGATAACATATCCAATACCTCGTAACCTCGAAGACTAACATTCGAGACCAAGACGACTAGTGTACCATATACATCAATGCAACAAATGAGCGGTGTAGCGCATTCTTTCTTGTTTCACTTAGCTCCCGACTCTCACATTCTCTACGATATTAGTTTATAATTATATCTTCCTTTAAGACACGCTCATAAGCTACTTGTAAAATTTCCCCAATAGATTCTCGACACAAGTCTTAATCACTGGGATCATTATGGAACCTCAAAGTGTGGAAAAGGAGTGACACAAAATCTTATCTTGTCTTCTTAACTCTAGAAATTTTTGAAACTTGTCCCACTCATACCAACTTGCTTACGTCGCAAGATAGAAAAAATTTCCAAGGTGTATAACATTGATATTTTTCATTGTTTGTACTTGCATTGTTCCATATTCATTTAATATCATCTTATTATGCTGTGTGACTGGCACTATTAAGGAAAATGAGAAGAGACATTGATGATTACAGAATATGGTAAGTCACCTCTGAGCTGTGTGTGGAGGGGCTTATTATGGGACATGGTAATTCACCTCTGAGCTGTGTACAGAAGGGCTGATTTGGAATACCGATATTGCGATACTGACTGATAATTGAGTCCTCTGAGCTGTGTGCGGAGTGACGGTCCTTAGACTTCTCGGGTCCCCCATGGGTTGTGCTATCAAGGCATGGAGATATTCCGCTGTCGGAGTACAAGAGTACAGGCATTGCATTACATTCATATCTCATATTGCGTTGCTTGTTTATCCTTCTTGGTTGCATATGATTGGATACTATGTTGGTCATATTCTTTAACAATATTGATATGGGCTACGTGCTGATTCGACTTGGATTTCAGTATACTTGGATATTTGTTTCACTTGGGGTTAGTTGTTACATCAAGACTTGATTATGTGACTCGATTTCTTGGGAGCATGACTTTTACTCTATGGTTTGCTTGTTTTCTTTTACCTTATTGTCTTTATATATGCCAACTAGTCTTAGTCGGCCTATGATACCTACCAGTACTATTGTTTGTACTGACCTGCGCTTGCTGCATTCTTTTATGAATGCAGAATTCCAGGTGGGATTGAACTCTATTTCTCGTGGTTGATAGTCGTTCCGAGACTTGCTGTTCAGAGTCTACAGGGTGAGCAAGAAGACGTCCGCCGCCTTGAAGATTCTTCTTTCATTTATGTCTTCTTTGTTATTTCGAGACATATTCAAACTTTTTAATGTATTATTGATAATACCAGACTTATAGATTCTAGTTAGATGCTCTTGTATGGTTAGACCAGACTCTGGGTGTATCTTCCTACTTACGCATATTTCTATATCATTATCGTTAAACTTAGGTGATTTTTGTCTCTTCAGCTTATTTACTTATTCATTCATGTTTCTACTATTGTTTGGTTGAGGGTTCGCCTACTGACGTGGGAAAGGTAGGTGCCCACGCGACTTAGTTAAATTGGGTCGTGACAGCATAATAGCCTCATCTCTTCAAGTCTCTCCGACCTTTTTATGTTTTACTGTTGTGCTCATGTTAGGAGGCTGATTTATGAATCATCTTAGTAGTAATAGAGAGAAATTTGTCCTATGTCTGTTCTTGTCTAACTGGGAATCAAGAATTTGTGCATCTATAACTTGGAATAGAGAATTTGTGCATCTATGTGTTAAATGTTGACATAAGCATGTTAGGCCTCAACAGGGATAAAAAATGCACAAAATGTGTGTCGTATATAGCTTGATATATGTTCGGCCTACACTGTTTCATAGTCGTTTGTCATATTTAGACTTGCAATGTGTTGATATTCACATATATACATGAGATATACAAGATATACATAGTCGGTATACACTTAGGTGTATATAGGAATGTATACTTCGTATATCATAAAGAGACTCATGAATATGCCTTAGTATGTCTTGTAAAAATGTTTGGGCCTGTTTGGATTTCTTTTATTGCTTTGATATAAAATTTGGGCCTGTTCTGGTTCCTTTTTATTGCTTCGCCATTTAACTAGGCCTATTTGAATTTACTTCTCAACTGTTTTGGCTTTGCCCTTTTAGTTTTTCTTTGTCACTCTTTGATCAATATAGACTTTATGTAATTGTATATGTGATTCTTATGTGTTTCATACTCAAGTCTAATTTTAATTAGTGAATAAGTATAGAGGCCTTCTAACCACGATTTTCCTTTTCCCCTCCCCCTTTGCATGGACCCGACATAGGCCATTTCACAACCGAACCTATTGGGCCAGAGACCTATCTTCCTTTATTTCAACGAGTCCGCTTTGAAGATAAAAACAAAGAAAGCCCAACCATGGGTGAAAATGGTCAACTGGGGGGCTTAAGTAGGCCCACCAGCCTAACTCTTCCTCCTTTCCATTTATATGTATATATTTATGTGCTATGCATAATTGTTGTATATGTAAACAACATAGATGGTATTATTGAAACCCAAATGCGTTAGAATTTAGGGAATTCACGTAGGAGTTAACATGTTTCTCAAAGATATTTCAAGAAAAAAACAAACAATGTCACGGTCCATCATGATATTTTTATGTAATTGGTAACTTTGGATTTTACAAAATCTTTCAAGTGATAAACCGGTAAAAACATGGATGAATGGATGACCATGAATAAAAAAAATGAATCAGCATGTGCCGTATGCCCTTTTTTGAAAAAATAAACGACTGTTTTTTCTAAGAGATCATAAAACTGGACTTAAGTGATTAATCTTGAAATATCATTTATTAGATTGTAACTTGGGTTAATTTGTAATTAATCTAAACCAAAATAGATTTTGGAAAGATACAAATGTAGATATGGACTTGCAACTATTTTAAACTTAAGGTATTTTCACAACCTCTTTGGGCCAAGGCCCAAATCTTAAGGCATAAAAACAAGAGAAAATACACTCGAACCTATGTTGGAAGTAAGATAGCTTTGGACTAGAATATTGGTCGGCCAAATGAGCTTAAAATGGGCCAAAACAATAAATAAAACTTTTTTCTTTACTTATACTTATACAAAGGAGATATACTCCGTTTATTTTATTCATATATATATAAACTTAAGGACAAAATCATGACATTAGGACAAAATTGGTAAGAACTCTACTTAAGAAAAAATCTTAAGTGTGTTTTGGTCCGGAGATGAAGTGATTTCCGCCCTTATAACCTTTTTTCGAAGAAACCAACTTTTTTTTCTTTAATATATATATATATTGCTGAAAGATAGAGTTATGATATGGAAATGATAATTTTCGCAAGAAAGAAAATATTTTGGCACATAATCACAATTAAGCACACATTGAAGCTCGTAGGTCAACCATATTCTATGGATCCTTAATGCTAGGGTGCTTAAAACCTTCCCTGGGGGATTACCAGAACTCTTACCTCTAACTCTGGTTTTAAAAGGATTTACCTCTTGTTTGACTAAACGGTTTTAACTCAGTTTTCCTAATTTCCTTTATAAAATTAGGTGGCGACTCTAAAAATATAAAATCCAAATAGAGTGCACAACCTCTTAGTAGCTTTTTATGCACCCGCGTAAAAGTGAACCATAATAATGTGCACTTGATCTTCTTCATCAATCTTCATAAGCTATTGATCAACCTCTTCCCCCTTTAGCATAGCATAGCTCCTATATTTACAATTTTCACCTAGGAATAAGCTCCATGTTTTTCAACACTACAGCTTCATGTTGATACAACTCCACTAGTGTTAGATGTTAAGATCACTCCAGTCATAGCAAACTTTAAGAAAGGTTTGTATGCTTACTTTAGTTTATTAGATTGGCAAGATGCGTTAAGCTTTTTTTTTTTTTTAAATTGAAACCACTAACCATCGTACCAATGGTATTTTATTCAAAATAAAATCTAGAAATAATTACACAAAGAAAAGGATAAGATATAAAACTATTCTAGAAAGCAAACAAACCAAAATCTAAGCTAAAAGAGACCAAAAGTGTCCCCAGTATACATTGTAGGAAAGAACTGTTGGAAATCTGTCTGTCTTAGGACCAGCTCCATGTAGTTGTAACCATTAGCCTTAGCTTGATGTCATGTCAAGTCACCTTCAAGCTCTCATCAGGTGCTATGAGATCAAAACTATTAGAAGTATCCTTCAGATCCAATGGATGATACATGTTCCTGAAATCTACTGCAGACTATTTCCTCAAGGTAATCCTTAATTTGTTTTGAGCAATCTGGTGTACAAAATGAATCTAGTCGAACATTGTCTAATTGTCCTCTTCTAGCAGAATAAAGTCATAAAATTAATACCATACACTAGATAGATGACCCTTAGGCTATGTAACAACCGAGGACTCCAACAAATGCTGAGATTGTTGATATTCTTGATGTCTGCATAACCTATAGTTGTTTGTCAAAATTAGCTAATCTTTAGTTTGGTGTTCTTCTTCTCACTATTTTGAATCTCAGGTGGAATCTGAGATTTCTCCAGATTGATTATCCTTTTTGCTTCTATGGAAAGTTCATGGAATGAGTGAAACTGTTTTGTACCAGAAAAATCAAAAACTATGTTAGTGAAAAAATCAGCTAGGGAATTGCCCTCTCTAAAAATGTGAACAATCTGGATCTGCCCCTTATTTCTCTAACTGTTTATCCCCTTCACTATCATGCTTATACACCATGCCACTTCCCATATTCCATCAATTATTTTCTTCATGATCAAAGAATCAGTTTTTATATCCAAAGGAAAAAGCTGATTATTAATACAATATTCAATCCCTTGCAAAAGTGCTCTAGCTTCAGAACATAAACTAGTGGTATATGCTATCCTAGTTGCTTCGACATATACAAAACCTCCCCTTTCAACTCTGATGCAATGCATTGTTGAGTTTGGCCCTGGATTACCCCTGGAAGCTCCATATTTATTACATTTAAACCATCCTAATGGAAGAGATGTCCACAAGACTATTTTGCTAGTGATATGTGGTCTATATCCCTCCAAAAATTGAACCATATTAGGCCATGCACTTGTCAAGTTCAACAACCATAGATATCTTATTCTAGCTAGCTTGAATATGTTTGATGTGATCTCATATATAACCTTCACTTTTGAAATTGAACCCCCATGAATGGCAGTGTTCCTCCACTTCCACAACTGAAAACAATCAAAGCTGGAATAACTTGAAATAATCGCTTCAGTTTTGTAGGACAAGTTGTGTTCCACCACTGAACAATTTCTTGTTGAACCTGTACAAATGGACATTCACTTGCTGTAAATGTAAAATACCTTCATATACTAGCTGCAAACTCCCTTATAAGAAACATGTGATCGGCTATCTCCTGTTGAGGTTGCATGCAACGTCTGCATCTTGAAACAATAGAAATCCCAACCTTTGTAAAACTTTATAAACTGGAACCTTGTATTTCCATATTCTCCACAAGACATATTTCTTACAGGGGAGTTTGCAGTTAGTAAATGGAGGTTGCATGCAACATCTGGATCTTGAAACAATAGAAAGCCCAATCCTTTGTAAGGCTTTATCTACTAGAACCTTATATTTCCATAATCTCCACAAGAAGAAGGAGATTTTGACAGGTACACCTTGTGCCCACATTATTTTATAATGCTAAGAATAGTGTTGTTTCTAGCTCATGATGTCCCATGCACTACTTACTGTAAGATTTCCAGTGCTTGTTGGCATACACCAAGCTTTGTCCCACTGTGCTGATTGATCATTATCTGAAATTCAGTTGATATATGATCACTACATCCTTAGGCAATGACTGCTGTAATGTCACGACCCAACCGGAGGGCCATGACGGGAACCCGGTGCTAACCCACCCGAGCACCTCTTATTGTACTCTCATATTCATATCTAGGTGAGCCACATGGCTCACTCATAATTTCCATACATAAATAGTACTAATCTCATTGGGAAACAACACATTTATAGCATCATCAGCAACTATGCCCATATCCATATACACAAGCCGATGAGGCTGAAAAAAATAACATACAAAATGTGAGCCGACAAGGCTACAAGTCATATAACCATACACAACTGTCTATGAGCCTCTAAGAAGAGTATGTAACATCATATAGGCGGTACAAGACCCCGCCATGCCCATATGTATGTGCAACAAAGAATAATACCAACAGTTGCAGCTCTAGATGAAATGGAGCTCCTCTAAGCAGTCTCCGAACAAATAATCTATGGATCACGTCTGTCTCCCTATCCACCTGCGGGTAGGACGCTACGTCCATAAAAAAAAAGGATGTCAATACAATAATGTACTGAGTATGTAAAGCATAATCAACATCATAGTAAGAGCATAAGAAATAGCATAAGATAGAAGAATCAGGGGGTAATAAAGCCATTTGTACCTCTAGTGGCCATCATCATATTTACTTACTTGTCTCTCATAGGGACCTTCCATTTCTAATGCTTACTCATGCATATATATATATATATATATATATATATATATATATGTATATGTGTAGCTCCGGATGAAATGGAGCTCCTCTAAGCAGTCTCCGAACAAATAATCTATGGATCACGTCTGTCTCCCTATCCACCTGCGGGTAGGACGCAGCGTCCATAAACAAAAGGATGTCAATACAATAATGTACTGAGTATGTAAAGCATAATCAACATCATAGTAAGAGCATAAGAAATAGCATAAGATAGAAGAATCAGGGGGGTAATAAAGCCATTTGTACCTCTAGTGGCCATCCTTACTTGTCTATCATAGGGACCTTCCATTTCTAATGCTTACTCATGCATATATATATATATATATATATATATATATATATATATATGATATATGTATATATATTTTTTATTAGTATCATACCCGACCATAAAGGTTCGGTTTTCACGTACCCGGCCATGACAAGGCTTGGTGTTATACATACCTGGCCCTACCAAGGCTCAGGGTTATCCGTTCCCAACTGCAGAGGTGCGCGCGCGATAGGTATCATACTCGGCCACATAAGCTCGATGTTACTTAATAGTCATACATACTTAGACACGTATACATAAGAGTCCATAAGTATCATCAACGTCATTACCATGATCGTTTTCGTTACATCTATCCTTAGAGGATCAACTATCATATGAGGAAAGCAATAGAATCGTGAAACTATCGAGGATCATGAGCTTTACTAATTTTAGAGATAGAGTCATTTGGAAGACATTATGGAACTCATGAGAGAGTATATAGCAAAAGAACCATGCCTTAATGAAATAAGGGTTATCCTTACATACCTCTTTGTCTTCTTAACTACTTAAAGTTCACTATCGAAGCTTGAACAATCTACCTTTAGAAGGATTCATACCATGGTTAAGACTTAATGATACTCCTACATTCAAACTAGAATAATTCATGATCTAATGGAAATTGGGCAGCATTTCCCCTATTTCGTCAACTTCCACCATATTATAAAACAACTCCCAACATCCATAATAACACCCACAAAATCATAATCAAGTAATCACATTCCATTAAGCCTTCAAAATTCATTCTCATGCTCAACTTATAGTAACAACTTCACACCCATTGTTAGCATATTTTCATAAAATGCTTCCTCATAAGTATTTCTACCTTCCATATCAAGGTTATACCCATATCATACTAATAATCATGACTCAAGTTAGGTTACTACTCAAAAACATCATAAACGCTACATTTAGACTTCATTTTCTACTTTCTTCTTCTACCCAAGTTTTGTTACAACCAAGCATCCTCAATAACATGAAATAAGCATGAAAACTAACCTTTTATCTCAAGGGAATGAGCTTTAGAGCAGCTATCAACTTATGTGAAAACCCTAGCTTCAATACCCAAGAATTCCTTGTAGCCTACTAACCCTAGCAAGCTTTTAATACATGGGTACCTTGATTCTTGCCTCTTGATCTTGTTTTCTCTTGGGTTTGAGTGGAATATGCTTGGAGAAGGGTTTGGAGCTCTCAAGACATGTGGAAATATGAAAAATGAAATAAAAGAACAAGGCCATCTATTCATACAAAAAAATAAAAATCTGCCTGATGGACTTATACGAACCACTTATATGGTACGTATAAGTGGACCGTATAACACCACCAATAAAAAGTCCCGTTATGTAAAGATCGAGTTATACGGACCCCCCTTATACAAACCATATAAACTTATATAGACCGTATAAGTGGTCGTATAACTCCCAGTTGTACGAAACTTCCTCTCATTGATTCGTTTGACTTCCAATCCTCATGGAACCTTCTTGGCACTTACATAATACTTCATTAACCATACAATAGGCCCTATAGCAGCCCCTCAAGACATTACCAAATAATTGTTAGCTCAATCATAACAAAAACCTTTTCGAACACGACTTACATTTCACTTCCTTCAACAAACTAAATTTCGCGTATTCTCGTGACTTTAAAATCTTATAGTATGCACTTTAGGCTATCTAATACTTTCCTTAATCTTGTAAGGATTTCATAATCACCTTAAGCTCACATTATCCTATTCACAAGGCAAGAAATCTGGAATTTTTGAGGTGTAACATGTAATCTCTGATGATTCCACTGACCTTCTTTCATAAAATATTCGAAATCTTCAATTCTTTCATTAATCAGTAAATCTGCAGGAACTACCTAGGATTATGCTCCAAGTTTTGGTCCAATTTTCAAAACACACATTTGAAGTGCCTATTATAGGATCCCACATATCTCATGTTCTATTTAATATCTAGCCTCTAACATTTTCTTCCCTATTTGAGAACCTCCTTTTAATTGTACAAGGATTTGGATCTACTTCTTCCAATATTTATTCCACATAAAATTTTCCCACAGAGTTGCTGATGTTCTAAACTTCCACCATAGTTTAGCAAATAAAGCCTTAGACATATCAAAATAGACATGAATCCCTGTCACGATCCAAATCACAGTCATGATGGCACTTGCAGCTTCCCACCGATAGTTGAACCATCCCCAATTACTTAGATAATATCCTTAAGTAAGAAAGACAGAGAATTAACAAGAAGCTTATCTTTAAGTCTCGATAATATAAATACTAGAAAGCCGACAGTACATATCCCCAAAATCTGATCTAAGTCGTACAAGAGCATAACAAAAGTCTGAATACATGCCTCGTGGGACAAATAACTATCTATACAAATCAAGTACAAAAAGTAAAATAGGGAAGAGAGTTCCAGGGGCCACGAGTGACCATGTAGCTCACCCTGAAAGTCTCAAATCATAGTCTTACAATCACCCACGAAGTCTCGAGTTGGAACCCGGATCTGTATCTGTACAAAAGTGCAGCAAGTGTAGTATGAGTACAACATAAGTACGTGTAAGCCTCATAGGCCGACAACGAATAAACACGCATAGACAATATATGTGTTGACGGACCACACAAAATGAATAAGTGTCGTTAAAATCACACTTCCACACCTTTTCATTATTAATGGAATTTACAGGCTTACATCTTCATTCTTAAATACACTTGAAAGTCCATTCGTCTCTAATTAATGACAAGTTCACGTAATATCAATTACATAAGGTCAATCTATTCATCAAGTTTGTTGGGTTGCACGAAATACTTCTTATCCTCTATAGTATCCAATTTTTGCCTATAAGATGGAACACTTTTACGTGGTAATCACCTAGCTCAGAAGGCGATAAAAACCTCGACCTACACCTCTGTAGGATTTTCCCCAAAACTCCACTACAATGGTGAGCCTCTGCCAATTCAAGTTATGTCACACCCTAATTACTAGGCTGTGATGGGCACCCGACCCCGTATTCGGAGCCGAGCGAACCCGCTGACTCTTATTACACACATACTCGCTTGGACTTCTAACTCAAATAAAAATGAAATACATAGTAATGCTTTCATAAACTTTTCTTTCATCGTACTCAGATCAAGTAAAATCTGTAATCATAATGGATCTGTAACATAATACAATAAGACACATCGGCTGATGGAGCCGCTTACAAAACTGACATCCTATACCCACGACTCTGTCTGCAAAGTCTCTAACATCGATCAGAAAGCATAACATATATACTCAGACTCGGTATCACTCCGGAAGGAAATGGAGCTCGCAAATCCCGCTGGAACACCTTCTAGAAAAGTCTTCTACTCATCTGGGTGTACCTGCGCGGCATGAAACGCAGCCCCTGAAGAAAGGGGGTCAGTACGGAATATGTACTGAGCATGTAAGGCATGGAATACAGAAAAAAGGATCATAACTGAAACAGAGATTTACCAGAATCAAGTATGACCTTTTAAAACATCAATGCACTTGCCCTTTATAAATGAAAATCATGCATATCCACATCATATATCATATATACAGATAACGTGTCCTGACCCTCCAGTGAGGGACTCGGTGGATAAAATCATACATGTCCACATCATATATCATATATGTGTAACGTGTCCCGACCCTCAAGTGAGGGACTCGGTGGATAAAATCATGCATGTCAACATCATATATCTCATATGCATATAACGTGTCCCGACCCTCTATTGCGGGTCTCGGTGAATGAAGTCATCATATGTCATCCCGGCCGCCATCCCCGTATCATCATATCATCATATACATATACATATAACGTGTCCCAGCCCGCAAGTGAGAGGGACTCAGTGAACAATGCAGTGGAGTACACACGAGAACGTATCCTGGCCCGGGCTCAGTGAAGGACATATTGAGGCATCCACGAGCAGAGTAGTGAGAAACTATATGCACATAAATCAAGACTCGATAGGTAGGAACGCAAATCGACACTTGAGGATCATAAACACGTTTCAAGTCAATCCGTTTTAGTATGAGAAAGTTATGGATATTTTTACCACAGAACCTCTACGAACATTTCCAAAACAATCCAGGACTGTATACAAAAGTTAGAGACTTTAGTACTTATAGAACTCTTTTGGAGACATGAACTCTTTATGCTTTACTCATTATTCAACCATACACTAAGCTAAACTATATCGAGCATACTCATGTCGGAAGTGAATAAGAATCATAGACAAACTCGGAAACATATCAAACAGAGCTTCGGAAATCATAGATACGTATCAAAACCATATGAAGTAGCTTATGGAAATCAAGAACATTAGTCATCCTAGTGGCTCTAAGAATAGGAATTTCTTTAAAATCATACATATACGTCGTATATTTGTTCATAAGGATCGTGCCAAAAGAAAGAAAGGGTAAGCCTTACATACCTGCTCCACGTCTTATTAGCTACGCTTATTCGTCCAAGCTTGCTAGTCTACATTCAAGAAGATTCACATAATCATTAGATTCATCATCGTATA
Organism: Lycium barbarum; assembly: GCF_019175385.1. Classification (NCBI taxonomy): domain Eukaryota; kingdom Viridiplantae; phylum Streptophyta; class Magnoliopsida; order Solanales; family Solanaceae; genus Lycium; species Lycium barbarum. The sequence continues at coordinate 74,392,926 of NC_083341.1, forward strand.
CTTGTCTTAGTCCTTCAAATGAATTCATTTATAATCTGCCGAAATTTCGGCAGCATTTCCCCTGTAAATACACCATCCCCGAGAATCTAAATCGGCCAAATTATAAACAACAATACCAACAATTATACTAACAACTTCAACAATCAATCCAAAATATATTCTAACATTAACAACCCTTGTCACATAATTCAATAGCCTTTCATTTATATCTAATTCAATCACGTATAGTCAAGTTAACACCAATGATCCCACATTCAAGTATTAATCCGAAATCATTCTAACATGGTTCAAGAATACTTTAAACAATTCACATAATATTCCAAACAACCCAATCAACATATTACTTCACCCGAAACCTTCCAAAGTCAACAAGAACAATGACAACACATTTCGTTCCTTCAATTCATGAACTATACCAATAATTCACACACTAACAACATTATTCTTATAATTACAAGAAACCATATTAGAATCACATTAATTCCACCAATAATTTCTCAACGATTACAACTTCATTTCAATTCATCAAACCTTCATTTTTATCATGGAATCCACAACTACAACAATAAAAATACTAAATAAAATCAATTCATCACATCTACACAACACCACCTCTATTCGGCCACAACCATACACATACATATTTCATGAATTTCATCCATTTCTTCACTCTACAACATTCACAAATCATTCATAACACATAAGAGAGGATTAAACCTTACCTTCTTCCATCCATCCTCTTGCTTGGCTAGGGTTGAAATTGCACAAATAAATGGTTTGCTTGCTTCAACAACCACCCCATGTTAATTAGGGCCTTCAATTTAGTTGGAATACTAGAAGAAAATATTTTTTTTCTTGATCAACTCCATAGCTCCAAGATTCGGCCATGGCTTGGCCGAATGCTCTCCATTTTTTTTTTGTTTCCTCAAGCTTCTTGAATTTTCATGAAGACAAATATGCCTTATTTTGCCATCACTTTTCTATATATATACTTAAGCCCTACAAATAAAAATATGGACACATGGCCATGGGTTAGGCCCACACCTTATGTCACACGGCCAAAGTGGCCCTTTCAAGAATTTTCTTGAACATTTTGTGAAATTCCTATTTTGCCCCTAGCCTTCCAAAATATTACCGTGAGCCACCTTCTGAATTTCCCTTTTTACCCTTAGCCTTTCTCAATATTTCCATACCAATAATATTCATAAACAACTTGTGTGTTAAACAAGATCAAAATATAGCCTTGCCTTTAACTTCTCACGATTATCTTGATTTATCCGAACGTACAAAATACGGGCTATAACATCCTCCCCCCCTTTAGATCATTCGTCCTCGAATGTTCAACTGATCTTATAGGGTCTTATAACACTTCGGGGGGTCCCTTCTATAGTTGTCCTTTTCTTCATGCCCATTCCTTATCTTTTACCCTATTTTCCATATGATCGAACTCCTTGGTCTTTACATGAGTCCTCATTCCGTGTCATGGGTTTTCTAATCCACTGCGCCATCTCATTATCCTTGTTCTTCCCAGGTCATCCCTTCTCTGTTATTGTTTCGTCACAATACCTTAACAAAAGCCACATCTTGGGTACGAAATCTTCACTTGATGATCCGATATGGCCACAGGCTGTTCCTTTCTCTTATCTGATCTGCAGTATTGCAGTCTCTCTTATCATGTTATAAATATCCATCGGCTTTTGGTGACCTATTTTCTTTGCTCCCTGTTTCTTTATGCCTTTGTCACTATCCCTTTTGATCTTTCATTCTAAATATTTATCCAAAAACATATGTACGTAATGTTTGTTTGCCATTTATTATCCTTCGCAGTCCAGTTGCGCTTATGGCGACTTATGATCTGGGTTCACCTAACTTCTTAGTTCGCAACATCTTTGAGTTCTTACTACAACTTTTTCTTTACTTCCTTCCTCACATTTCTCGACACAAGTATACTTGTCTTTGATTTCTTTGTATTGGCGCTCATTTCATCCATCGTTATTTCTTGTTGGCTCTCCGGTGTGGATTCCTTACAAATATGATCGAGCATCGCTTCACGTCGATGGTTCATATAATTCCATAGCGTATATTCTCATGCTTCGTACAATTAATGGTCCATGAACTATTTTCTAGTATCCGATGGACTTTTTATTTCATTCCTAGGCACTGCGTTCTTTCTTTCTTTCAAAAATTCCCAGACTACCAATTGTTGATACTTTCGTTATAATAGTCGTCGTCGTTCGAAACATCCTTTAAATCTTATCATTTTCTCCATCATCCGTTGTGAACTTAGCTTGTAGCCCTTTCCTGCTCTTTTTATTACTCTTTAAAACATGTCGCTGCGTATTTAGGTACGGCGCCAATTTTCCCGATGTGAGGAATTAAAATCATGGCATAAACATATCATAATTCATGTATGAAACATTCTCTTAAGGTATCTTTTGTCACGACCCGACTAGGGACCGTGACGAGTACCCGATACTTGTACCGAGCACCTCTTATCTCGTGTCATATTCTTATTACTAAGTGGGCCATATGAACTATACCATACATTTTTTTTTGTTACTCGACATTAACATTAACAGCATAATCATAAATGTACGCTATTAAACTTTACTAGCACCTTATACAGTGACGAAGGCTCTCAAAAGTACAAAACATCTAACTGTACATGTCTGTCTACGAGCCTCTAAACATACTACATAGCATCACAAAAAGGACCGGATACTGCCGAGTCCGGACATGTACACAAAAGTAGTACCAATAAGCTGGAGCCCCGAAAGAACTGGTGCACTCTCAATATACCGCTGGTGGAGCTCCTAAGGATCAAGTCCGCCAACCTGCTTACCTGCGCGGCATGAAACGCAGCGTCCGCAAGAAGGGACGTCAGTACGAATGATGTACCGAGTATGTAAGGCATGAATAGTAAAATATGATCATACTAGAAAGCATAAAACATAGCATAGAGGAGGAGGGATATAATCTGTACCTCTGTTTGCCTCTTAAGGCAGATACTTATGCAATTTAACTTTACCTCTAGAAAGAACATATAGTCATCTCAAGTACACTGCCCGACCGCGTAGGTACGGTGTAATACTGCCCGACCCCATAGGTACGGTGTAGTACTGCCCGAACATAGAGGTACGGTGTAACTTTATCTGAGCATACCATGGGGTAAAGGAATAAGCTGTACATCTGAATGCCCCTTAGGGTGAATGCCATGCATGCTAACTTTAAAAATAGTATGTAAAAATCTGTAAGTAAACTGCCCGACCGTATAGGTGCGGTGTAATGCTGCCCGTCCCAATAGGAACGGTGTATTTACTACCCGTCCATGTAGGAACGGTGTGTGAGCCCGCGTCCAGGCCTCCCGCGTCCGGGGTATAAGCTGCCCACTATAGTGGTGTGTATATCTGCCCGGCCGCCCGTGGGACGGCACGGTGTCATAAAATAAATAATACATAAGTATAAAGCATGCATGAGAGCCCAAGTGAAAGCTACAACTCTATCGGAGTGACATAAGGTCGGAAACCTCCGATTGCGTTATGGAATAATCATCATGACTTTGCCTCGCCTTGAAGGGACTAGTAATATAAGGCGAGACTATCAACGAAGAATAGCGTTAAGGGAAAACATAGGACAAGGTCATCATCATCATAAGTCACCTACTTGAAGTCTTTAGAAATTAGAGTCATAACCAAGGAGTAGCTTTGAGTCTTTAACTTAAGGCTCTTAGTCGTGGAATCACTCTTGTCATACTCATCATAGACATATTCCTTTCTTAACATCACCGCTATCATTTTTATCATAGAATACTCTCTTTAGAATAATTGTAACACTTATCGGGTAATAACTCAACATTAAGGAAGAATCCGGGATCAATGGGCCCACCTCGGGTCAAATGAGGCGGCGTACTAAATGATGAAAGATGAAGAAGATCAAGAAATCCAAGAAAATCAAGAAACACAAGATTGAAATTCAAGAAAAAGAAAAGTCCAAGAAGCTCAAGTTTGAAGATTATTTCCCATTCTTGTTTCTTGAATCCTTTTCTAAATAGGTTTCTTGTTTCTTGATTTATATTATAGTAGGATTTAATTTCCTATCATTAGTAGGATCTTTATTCTAGTTCTAGTAGGATTCTTGTTTTCTTTATTCTTTTCCTTATAGAATAGGGATTTTACTTTCCTTGTTTTTAGCTATTTCCTTTCTAGAGTAGAATAGGGATTTGTAGTCATAAAAGAAGAGACCCTAGGCCTATATAAAGGGTTCTCATTACTTGTAAATATACTATTCACGTTTTTGAGCAGAAACCTAAATTTTGCAATAGAGTTATTTTCTCTATTTGGTGTTCTTTATCCTTGTTTTTGGTTCCAAGCAAGGTGGTGATAGTCTTTATCTTGTTTTCAATAGCGTGTGGTGTTTCTTTATCACGTTAATTGATTTCAAGTGGTGACTTAGGAACTTTATTTGTTTTGATCATTCAAGAACGCGGTTCTTGATTAAAATTCGTTCTAGTTCATACCCAAAACCTTAATTTTCTTTCCATCGTGCCGGCCTCAATACTTACTTGATTTAAACGATTCAATAGTTATTTTTATAGTTCAGATTGTCATCTTTCACATAGCTTTTGAATCACTTTAATCCAACGCCTATAACTTGAGATACGCCCGTTTCTTGAATCTGCCCATCAAATCGCTTCAAGAACAAGATCCTGGTCGATTGGTTCTTTGTTAACTCGAAGAATCACATCAATTTGGTATCAGAGCCTATTTCACACCACGAATCACATCAATTTGGTATCAAAGCACAGTTGAAGAGTAGGATGAGTATGCAACCAAGAGGAGGACGTTTGGTTCAAGAAGATGAAAAACTATGGAAAAAGGAATCTCTTTTCCGCACTAGATGTACCTCCCATGATAAGGTATGTTCGGTAATCATTGATAATGGAAGTCATGTTAATGTTGTTTCTGAAGAGATGGTTTCTAAACTTGGCTTGTTAACAAAACTTCATCCATATCCTTATAGCATCAAATTTGAGAATGATGATGGTGGTTTAGAGGTAACTCATCAATGCCTAGTTTCTTTTTCTATTGGCAAAATATATAATGATCTTGTTTGGTGTGATGTAACAAAGATGGATGCTTGCCACTTATTACTTGGAAGACCATGGGTGTATGAAAGGTGTGCTAACTATGATGAATATCGTAATACCTATTCTTTTACAAAGGATGGACGGAAAATTAAGTTGGTTCCCTTGACTCCAGAAGATGTTGCTAAAAACTCCAAGTATGTTGATGATTCTTTTGTGACCAAATTACAAATCATTGGTCCCATAAATATGGAACAGAAAACGGAGGAGAAGAATGAATTGGATCCACAAGTTGAGGATTTACCTCCAAAGTTTGATGAGGATCCATTGGAGCATCCAGCTATTTGTGAGATTGAGTTTCCACAAAGGGATTTCAAAAAGAATACAGATTTTGTTTCTTACTCCACACCAACCAAAGTAACGGATTGCATAGGACCAATAGTCTATGAAGATTTGGAAGAGAAAGAGAATAAGTTGCTGAAAAAGGAGTTTATGAATGAGAGTTTAATTTATTATCTAATTCTAGCAAGATTTATTCCTCAAAGGGTTGAATCTTTGCAAGAAAGTGTAGATTTAATATCTCTCAATTTCATTGAGGTTAATGGCTATAATCATGTCAAATATGAGAGCATCAAAATCATCAAGGAGCTCATAAGAAGACATGATTTATTCTCTAACCCTGATCCAAAGGTTCATGAATTTGATTTATTTAAAGGTTTTTGTGGCACTAACTCAGATTTTGCATGCAATACCACATCGACACGGGAGTGTTCAAGATTTATGAAGATCAAAAGGAAATAAGTTATGATCATGGTTTACACATTGAAGATCAGTTTAAGATGATATGTTTGAGAAATCATGGTATAAAGTTACCACTAAGAAAGTGGGATTTAGTTCGGCCATATGCAAAGTTTTCTTTGAACATGATGAAGCTCTATGAAAAGTTAGAAAAATGCAACTTAGAGCCTGGTAAGTATGGGTTGTTCCCAATTTTTTTTTTTTGGCTAATCTTTCACCGTTTATGGAGCCTTTAGACTCGAGGACGAGTCTTTCTCAACAAGGGGAGAATGATGAAAGATGAAGAAGATCAAGAAATCCAAGAAAATCAAGAAACACAAGATTGAAATTCAAGAAAAAGAAAAGTCCAAGAAGCTCAAGTTTGAAGATTATTTCCCATTCTTGTTTCTTGAATCCTTTTCTAAATAGGTTTCTTGTTTCTTGATTTATATTATAGTAGGATTTAATTTCCTATCATTAGTAGGATCTTTAGCCTAGTTCTAGTAGGATTCTAGTTTTTTTTATTCTTTTCCTTGTAGAATAGGGATTTTATTTTCCTTGTTTTTAGTTATTTCCTTTCTAGAGTAGAATATGGATTTGTAGTCATAAAAGAAGAGAATCTAGGCCTATATAAAGGGTTCTCATGACTTGTAAATATACTATTCACGTTTTTGAGCAGAAACCTAAATTTTGCAATAGAGTTATTTTCTCTATTTGGTGTTCTTTATCCTTGTTTTTGGTTCCAAGCAAGGTGGTGATAGTCTTTATCTTGTTTTCAATAGCGTGTGGTGTTTCTTTATCACGTTAATTGATTTCAAGTGGTGACTTAGGAACTTTATTTGTTTTGATCATTCAAGAACGCGGTTCTTGATTAAAATTCGTTCTAGTTCATACCCAAAACCTTAATTTTCTTTCCATCGTGCCGGCCTCAATACTTACTTGATTTAAACGATTCAATAGTTATTTTTATAGTTCAGATTGTCATCTTTCACATAGCTTTTGAATCACTTTAATCCAACGCCTATAACTTGAGATACGCCCGTTTCTTGAATCTGCCCATCAAATCGCTTCAAGAACAAGATCCTGGTCGATTGGTTCTTTGTTAACTCGAAGAATCACATCACTAAATTTACATACGTTACGTGTCATGGCGTTACTTGTGAGGGTTTTAAGGTAATCGGGTCCTCTTTATGCAAGTTCTAGAGGTTCAAGAAGGTTTTTCAACATTTTGCACAATTTCTAGTTCAATTCTACTGAAGGAAAAAGGGAAAACTTTAAGTGCAGATTCCGGGGAATAGAGTTGTCCCCGAGGCTCGTACCCGACTTATTACGTCTAAGACATGCCATAGAAAGAAGGGTGAAGCCTTACATACCTCTTTCCGCCCTTTTTGTTATTCCAAATTCGAGTCGCAAATCCGCCAAAATCTACAAATTGGTTAAATTTACCAAACTTCTGTTAGAACTTTTTAACATTGGAAATCTTAAGATAATACTTGGCTACCGAAATTTCGGCAGCATTTCCTCTGTAAATACTCCATCCCACCAAGTTCAACTTGGCCAATTTCAATCAACAACGATCCGGGAATTCAACCCGGCCAAACTAACAACACAATATCAATGACCATACTAACAATTTCCATATTCATTCTAAGTTGCATTATAATAACTCAATCAATATACTACTTCCTTCAAAACATTACAACTCTCATAAGAACATTAACAACATTATAATTCATATGCCGACAACACCATACTATCAACATTATCTTCCATACATGCAAGACATTATATTAAATTTTACATAAACTTCTAAAACAAGTCTCCAACTACTACCATTTCACTAAAGTAATCCAACCTTCATTTTCAACATAGTATCCACAACAACGCAATTTCACTCCTTAACCATTGAATCCTTATTTTACATCATGGAACTTACCATAACAACAATTACATGCTAAGTAAAATTAATTCACCACACCTTTCCATAACCCACACCATTCGGCCAACACACCGCATATGCATGTTTTTATGAATTTCCATATTATCTATACTTCACAACAATAACCAACACACAACATAACACAACACACACACACACACACACGGCCACACACCTACACTCTTCCATCACATGAATTTCATCCATTTCATACACCACATCATACATAAACATCCAAAACATATAAAGGATAATAAATTCTTACCTTTTCTTCTAATCTTCCTTCTTGAATACAACTTGCAACTCACAAGAACATGTGATTTCTTGCTCCCATGAACACTCCAACTTGCTAGGGACCCTTTAATTGGTAGGAAATTATTTTTTGGAGAAACTTTTTCCAAAGTTCTTGTGGAACTTGAGGTTGGCCGAATGGCCTTCAAGTTTTTCTCCTTATTTTTCTTGTTCTTTATTTTCTTGAATTCTCTAGAAAATTTGATGAATTAAGATGACTTCCTACATATATATCCACAAGTCTTTCACCAATTTTCATTATTTATAAATAGGTCCCCCAAAATAAAAATATGGTCACATGATCCCTCTCTCTCCTTTTCTAGAAGATCCTTCCATTTTCTTGGATTTTCTTAAAATAAATAAAGAAGACTAAATGTCTTCCTTTGTAAGATTTAGTCCACATTTCCTTATAGTGTGTAATTAGCCCCCACTAATTAATAAAAATGTGGGCATATGCCACCCATGCCACACGGCCATATTGGAATTTTTCCAAGAATTCTTCTTGAACACTTGTGAAATTACCATTTTACCCTTCGTCTTCCTCCATAATTCCACGAGTCCTATTGCACATTTCCCTTCTCGCCCCTAGCCTTTCTTAATATTTCCACTTCGAAATTTTTCATAAGCGACTCATATGCTTAACAAAATAAAAGTAAGTCCTTACTTGTCATCTCCCTGCAATCACCTTGAATTATCCGATTGTACAAAAATGCGGGATATAACATCTTTCATCCTTTCCCATCATGTCGGCCTCACGGTACACTCATTGTCAACTCGTTTCTACTTCTTTCATGTATCCCCTTGATATGCCGATATGTTTTGAACTCCAGCCTCGAGCTAATAAGTTTTCCTCCTTTGGAGCCTGAAAGTGTTGTGATTCCTTTTAAGCCTAATATAATATGGTCTCCCCCCCTTTTTAAGGGGCTCCTTATGCGCCAATAGTCTTCGAGTACCTTCGTCTACGATAATTACCTTATTCCTCGTCCTTCTTCCCAACTCTGGGCATGACATATCGAGAACTTCTTATAATAAGTTTTCCTTTCATGTTGCGCCTATATCATCATTTTTGTCAACATTCCCATATCTTTCCATTCACTATTAGTCCTTTCACTCATTTAGCTCACTTACTCGTAATTCCCCTTAACTACGCGTTTGCATTATAGCTGTGCGTCCATATTTTTCGAACGTCCCGTTACTTTTGCTCTTAGCACAGAATCTTTACAATTTACACTCTCTCTATCCCCGCTCATCGAACCTTTAACTATATTTATGACGCTATAACCAAACGGTCTCCCATGCATATTTTTTGCACTTCATTCTATTTCCCCTAAGATCAACTCTTTCAGACCTCACGTGAATTCTCGCTCCATACCATTAATTTCCCAATCAACAGTGTCGATCCATCGTCCTTGTTCTTTCCTCGATATGTAATCGATTCCTACTGCTAACTCGTTAAGGTATCCTTCTTACTTCTATGGTTAAAGATTTCCAATTATTTTGCTCCCAAATATTCTCCTCTTCCTTCGACTAATCCGTTAGTATACCCTTTTCTACTTTCATCCTTAACCTTCCTTGGGTTTTCTTCTTCCTCGAGCACTTTTCTTCTTTCGCCATTTATGCCATTTAGACGCGCAATTCCTTTCTACTCTTGAATTATCCTTTTGGAAAGCTCCTCCATATCCGAAGCAACCGCATTAATTTTACCATACACTTATTCTGTTATATGCCTCTTACAGGCTGAAAGTCTCTTAATATCGCTGCAAGGCCTAAGCATTCTTTCTCTTACTTCTATCCTAGCCACTATTCCTTTAGCTCCACTTATTGAAATTGGTTCTCGAACCTCATACACTCCTCTTTTGTTGCATATTACCATACCTTATCCTTTCCACGTGCCTACTTTTGAATTTTTATCCAAATAGTCTCGTACTTTGCCGGTAATTTCTCTCGGGGGCTTCACTCACTAAGGTTTTTTACCTTTCACCTTTTTTCGACATTTTAATCTCCTTGTCTTCCATTTACTCACACTCGTTTTTTCCAAATATCGTTGTATTAAAATTTCCAATCTTAACCTGTAGTAAAAATATAAGCAGCTTACCTTGTAACACTTGTACCATTTATTTTTGATGTCACTCGAACTTCGGTACCCTTACTTGATTAATGCCTTCTTTACCGTAGCACCAGTTGCTGGGACTCACATGTCCACTGATACAATCACATATGAAATATCATACGCATTCATATATATAATTACTATCAACTAGCCCACAAAATACTTCCAAACGCTATTCAAACCTATCCAAATTCCAGAGCTGTGACGCACTTTCTGTCTCCCCACCAGTCTAGTCTGCCTCGTCCTACGCGTCCTCTTATGGTTTCCAACCATTTCGTATACTCTAGTTTCCCTTAGGCCACTCTAGCTTTCCATTTGCCTCTTATGTCTGGATTTATAGAATTTCTTGCACACTTCCCAGTGGGTCACCCATCCTAAGATTTCTCTCACCTTAGCACGCTTAACCTCGAAACTTCGATGGAATCCGGTGCCTTAATGCTGATATAATCGCGTCCACTTCTCCGTATGACCTTCATCACATGATCCGGAGCAAGCCAAAGTCTTACAGATTCCGAGACATTCCCGTAACACGTCTTTCTCCTTTATAATTACTATTTTACCCTTTCCCGCAATCGTTCTTCATGCCATGCCAAATCCATAACCCTTCTGAAGCAACGCACCTCACTTGTTGTCTATCTACGATATTTCTTTTCCACGCTTCCTTCTGCTAGGAGTCTCCTTTACAATCCTTACTATTCAAAATTTGTACGCAGCAAACATCAATAATGCCTCACAGGGCATACAGTCATACGACATATTCCAGCCACCCAGAGCTTCCAATTCCAAGTAACAGAACAAATATATCCAGACTTACCTTTATGACCTTCTATATCATCACTCGCCTTCTACCGTCGTATGTAAGTCTTACATAAGGAATCTCATTTTTCCTATGAGTTGGATCTATCGCACGAACTAAGACAGAAAGAAGGTCAACGATCCCTAAATGCCCTGTAGCCTCCTGTTTATAAATATGGCCGGCTTCACACCATAAACAGGACTCTACTGGACACGACTTTGCAGACAACCCGTAGGACGAACTGCTCTGATACCACTTTGTCACACCCTAATGTTACTAGGGTATGATGGGCACCCGACCCCGTATTCGGAGCCGAGCGAACCCGCTGACTATTATTACACACATACTCGCTTGGACTTCTAACTCAAATAAAAATGAAATACATAGTAAAGCTTTCAGAAACTTTTCTTTCATCATACTTAGATCAAGTAAAATATGTAATCATAATGGATCTGTAACATAATACAATAAGACACATCGGCTGATGGAGCCGCTTACAAAACTGACATCCTATACCCACGACTCTGTCTGCAAAGTCTCTAACATCGATCAGAAATCATAACATATATACAGAGACTCGGCATCACTCCGAAAGGAAATGGAGCTCGCCAATCCCGCTGGAACACCTTCTAAGCAAAGTCTTCTACTCATCTGGGTGTACCTGCGCGGCATGAAACGCAGCCCCCGAAGAAAGGGGGTCAGTACGGAATATGTACTGAGCATGTAAGGCATGGAATACAGAAAAGAGGATCATAACTGAAACAGAGATATACCAGAATCAAGTATGACCTTTTAAAACATCAATGCACTTGCCCTTTTTAAATGAAAATCATGCATATCCACATCATATATCATATATACAGATAACGTGTCCCGGCCCTCCAGTGAGGGACTCGGTGGATAAAATCATACATGTCCACATCATATATCATATATGTGTAACGTGTCCCGACCCTCAAGTGAGGGACTCGGTGGATAAAATCATGCATGTCAACATCATATATCTCATATGCATATAACGTGTCCCGACCCTCTATTGCGGGTCTCGGTGAATGAAGTCATCATATGTCATCCCGGCCGCCATCCCCGTATCATCATATCATCATATACATATACATATAACGTGTGTTAGCCCGCAAGTGAGAGGGACTCGGTGAACAATGCAGTGGAGTACGCACGAGAACATATCCTGGCCCGGGCTCAGTGAAGGACATATTGAGGCATCCACGAGCAGAGTAGTGAGAAACTATATGCACATAAATCAAGACTCGATAGGTAGGAACGCAAATCGACACTTGAGGATCATAAACACGTTTCAAGTCAATCCGGTTTAGTATAAGAAAGTTATGGACATTTTTACCACAGAACCTCTACGAACATTTCCAAAACAATCCAGGACTGTATACAAAAGTTAAAGACTTTAGTACTTATAGAACTCTTTTAGAGACATGAACTCTTTATGCTTTACTCATTATTCAACCATACACTAAGCTCAACTATATCGAGCATACTCATGTCGGAAGTGAATAAGAATCATAGACAAACTCGGAAACATATCAAACAGAGCTTCGGAAATCATAGATACGTATCAAAACCATATGAAGTAGCTTATGAAAATCAAGAACATTAGCCATCCTAGTGGATCTAAGAATAGGAATTTCTTTAAAATCATACATATACGTCGTATATTTGTTCATAAGGATCATGCCAAAAGAAAGAAAGGGTAAGCCTTACATACCGGCTCCACGTCCTATTAGCTACGCTTATTCATCCAAGCTTGCTAGTATACATTCAAGAAGATTCACATAATCATTAGATTCATCATCGTATACTTGTCTTAGTTCTTCAAATGAATTCATTTATAATCTGCCGAAATTTCGGCAGCATTTCCCCTGTAAATACATCACCCCCGAGAATCTAACTCGGCCAAATTATGAACAACAATACCAATAATTATACTAACAACTTCAACAATCAATCCAAAATATATTCTAACATTAACAACCCTTGTCACATAATTCAACGGCCTTTCATTTATATCCAATTCAATCACGCGTAGTCAAGTTAACACCAATGATCCCACATTCAAGTATTAATCCGAAATCATTCTAACATGGTTCAAGAATACTTTAAACAATTCACATAATATTCCAAACAACCCAATCAACATATTACTTCACCCGAAACCTTCCAAATTCAACAAGAACAATGACAACATATTTCCTTCCTTCAATTCATGAACTATACCAATAATTCACACACTAACAACATTATTCTTATAATTACAAGAAACCATATTAGAATCACATTAATTCCTCCAATAATTTCTCAACGATTACAACTTCATTTCAATTCATCAAACCTTCATTTTCATCATGGAATCCACAACTACAACAATCAAAATACTAAATAAAATCAATTCATCACATCTACACAACACCACCTCTATTCGGCCACGACCATACACATACATATTTCATGAATTTCATCCATTTCTTCATTCTACAACATTAACAAATCATTCATAACAAATAAGAGAGGATTAAACCTTACCTTCTTCCATCCGTCCTCTTGCTTGGCTAGGGTTGAAATTGCACAAATAAATGGTTTGCTTGCTTCAACAACCACCCCATGTTAATTAGGGCCTTCAAATTAGTTGGAATAATAGAAGAAAATATTTTTTTTCTTGATCAACTCCATAGCTCCAAGATTCGGCCATGGCTTGGCCAAGTGCTCTCCATTTTTTTTTTGTTTCCTCAAGCTTCTTGAATTTTCATGAAGACAAATATGCCTTATTTTGCCATCACTTTTCTATATATATACTTAAGCCCTACAAATAAAAATATGGACACATGGCCATGGGTTGGGCCCACACCTTATGTCACACGGCCAAAGTGGCCCTTTCAAGAATTTTCTTGAACATTTTGTGAAATTCCCGTTTTGCCCCTAGTCTTCCATAATATTACCATGAGCCACCTTGTGAATTTCCCTTTTTAACCTTAGCCTTCCTCAATATTTCCATACCAATAATATTCATAAATAATATTCATAAACAACTTGTGTGTTAAACAAGATCAAAATATAGCCTTGCCCTTAACTTCTCACAATTATCTTGATTTATCCGAACGTACAAAATGCGGGCTATAACAAGTTACAACCTCTATAACCTAGGAACTAACCTCTAATCCCTATCATATTAATCTACCTCTTGCTAAGAAGCAACCTTCACGTTGACCTCTAACTTGAAGTTGTATTTACAACGTTTTGTATATAACTGTTTGCTTCTAATAAAGAGGATAAAGATACAACTCAATAAACAACCTAATACAAGTTTCTAGACTTAAGAACTGGAAACAATTATTGTCATGACCCAATTTACAAGCCGTGAAGGCATTAAATCCCCCGAGTCAGTAAGCCATCCACAACACCATTTAAAACAGGAAAATAAGTATTAAGCACAGAAATAAGCATATGAATCGATTTATATGAATTTAAGCCTTTATAATCATGAAAACGTGAATAACTAATATAACTAAAAAGTGAATAACTAATATAAGTTTAACTACAAGTCTAAAGTAATACAAAAATACACTGTCTGAATAGAAAAGACAGAAATAAAAATGGAAGACAATCCGGTGCTATAGATCTGTGTGCAGCTCTTCCCGACCCTCCAAAACAATCTCCGCCTCAGCCGGTTGAGCATCCTCAAAGGCCATCAGCACGGGTACCGAACTTGCACACAAATAGGTGCAGTAAGTGTAGCGTGAGTACAAAATCAATGAGTACTCAGCATGCAATCGTCGACCGACTCGATACGGAACGGAGACTTGGACTAGTCTATGAATTGCCATCACCACACTTAGCCGCCATTAGTCCTCAGTAATATTAATCAAATAAATCATCTTAACCTCAAGTTATAACCCTATGTGAGGGCTTCTAATCCACAAGTGCCTCTGTTAGCCTATAAGTATATGACTCTTCTATCCGTCACATGACATAAATTGGCACTTAAGCGTAAATCAGACAACAACTCAAATAAATCACAATCAAAGAATCAAGGGTATGATATGATATGCATTATTACCCACTCCGCACATCGCCAGAGCTGACTTCTTTCGTTCACCTCCTTATCATACGTTTACACAGTCTTTATCATTAATCTTGCCATCAAGATAATCACAAGTTCCGCAAAGACCTCAGATTTCCATCAATCATTCCATTGGAACCATATCACGATGTCATGAAAAATATATAATGAAATGCATGTATAAGTGATGAACACGACAATAATCAAAAGAGGTGAATAATTAACAACATTCGAAATCAGCAATCAATATCAGTCATCAACATAAATCAAACAATGAAGAATGTATGTAATGCACAGCAAGGCCTTTGTTTCCACTTCCTGATATACACAAGTTCGAATATTAACGAATCGTGACCCATGGGGGCCACATGAGGCCTATACATTACCACTCCGGTAGTTTCCTCGGATTACGGCCTCAATCATATCATATCTCAATAAACTATCTCATAGCCAACCGGGGTCAAGTACCACTATAACGTGCCAACATCATTACTCGTCCGAAATACGATCCCATCGGATTCACAATCATATCCTCAAATTATATGCATGAATACATGTAAAGCAAGAATGTGGCATGTATCAAGTCAAGAACAAGTGTAAAATCATGGAATCCTTCTCATGTTCGTAATACCATAAAGGCTTCACCTTTTTACTTCTTTTCATTTCAATGAGGATATATGTATGAGTGATATGCACACGAATCGATAAGGCAGGCAATAGTAATGATAAGAGACATAAAGTACGGGCGTCAGACCCCAATCACAGATCCAAAGGATCGTACTATTCTATCAGCTAGTGCCCAGATATGTCATTCAGACCAACCATACGATTGAAACTACACAAATACCCATAACATGATGACCGGTATCCGATACTACTGCTCATCACGTCACGAGTATCGGAACCCCCCTTAATTAACCCAAATCCCTCTCATTATATTCATTTTGACTAAACATAACGTTCCAAATGTTACGGTTCATATTTCGCAGGCAGGGTTAGCACTCGGAAAACTACTAAGAACTTGTTGGTGCTCTTTTGGACTTATTTTGAAAAAGACTCGCCACTAATTTTTAGGAAATTAGGAAAATTGGGTCCAAAGGGTTTATTCAAACGTCGTAAAAAACCCTTTGTAATCTAAAGTTCTAGGTAAAGGTTCTAGTGATCCCCTAGGGAAGGTTTTAGGCACCCTAGTATTAAGGATCCGTACTATATGGTTGACTTTCGAATTCCAGTGTGTGATATATGCATGAACTTTTTATTTTGTGTTTGTTTTCCGTATTTATAAAAAGACTGTCATTTTGGCATACTACTTGATTTTTGAAGAAAATTAAATATATCCCCTTTACACATAGGGCATTTTAGACTGGATTTATAATATCCGGATAAGAATAGTCTCTCTTTTTATATATATAAGGACAATAAGTATTGTTTTAAGAAAATTGCCAAAATGTTCCGATTTTAGTATATGTGTATATAAGTACGTATATATTTATTCCATGTCCATGCATAATCTCTACACTTTATTCCGGTCAGTTCAAATAATACGCCGGAATATCCTATTTTTTTAAAAAAAAAAATAGCATTCATAAACGTATCTTATCTATTCGGATAAATTTGATTTATAAAATGGTTTGATTTTATCCTTATTGGATCCGTATATACATATACATGAAAAGCATATTTTAATTCAAATGTTAGGGCCTTGGCCCATAATCTCAGATTTTATAAAAGGGAATTTCCGTTGGGCCTGGCCCAAAAATCTTTTATCCTTTAAGCTATTTTTGTCCAAAACTCGTTCCAATTTGTGAAAGAAAACATATCCTCTATCTCTTTCTAACACTGATCTGATTAAAGGCCATAACACTTTATAGTTTCAACAATCCTTTGATCTTTCAATTTAAACTTGTATTTATCAAAGTTGTAAATATAAGCGAACGAACATAAGTAACGAAAAGGGACGGGCTGGGGTGTACCAAACCCCTTAATTGGCCATTTTTACCCATGGCTGGGCCTTCATGCAATCACGTTTAACATTAGCTTCCCTTTCACGAATTCATAGGACTTTTTTGTTGAAAGAAAGGCCTGTTGAGCCGTAGCCCAATAGGGAGGTCTGACCTGGCCCAAATGGCCATCCAGTAGAGTAGGAGAAGAGGAAAGGGGAAACCGGTTAGAATTTATTTGCTCTATGCAGTGGAGGAGGAGAAGAGGAAAGGGGAAACCGGTTAGAATTTATTTGTTTTACTTACCATTTTTTAGAAAATGTATCATGACCCAACCCCGTGGGCCATGACTAGTGCTCGACTTGGGCACCCATACACGTGCCTCTTGGATATAGTCAAACTGAACCTAAGAACAATATGGAAACTTGCAAAAGAACTTCAAGGTTCACAACGTTATCATGTACATATATATCCAGATACATTGTCTCCTGAGGAGTCACAACTAATCAAATCATGAAATGATACGCAAGCCGACAAGGCTGCCACTACATATCAATATCATATGCAAGCCGACAAGGCTACCACTACAGACGAACATCATGTCATAGCACATCGTACAGACACAGCTGAACAGAACTTATACACAACCCACACACATGTCTACAGACCTCTAAGAGTACAAATAGTGAAATATGACGGGACAGGGCCCCGTCGTACATATACATATATATACCATAAGATCTGTACTAAAAGTCTAAACTCCAGAACAACGGAGCTCTCCAAGACAGCTGAATAGAAGTCTTATGCTGAAGGGTCACCAAATCGACTATCTGTACCAGCGGGCATGACCGAAGAAAGGGGGTCTGTACGGAATATATACTGAGTATATAAAACATGAAATACAATAAGGAAGATCATAACTGAAGTAGAGATTCCAGGAGACAAGTATGATAATCAAGAAATCACTGTACCTGTGCCTTACAAAACAAAATCATGCATATCATTATCATATACCGTACCCGGCCCATTATGGGACTCGATGAATAAAATCATATCATCATACCATCATATCATCATATACATATACCGTACCCGACCCTCTAGTGTGGGACTCGGTGAATAAAGTCGTGTACACGTATACTGTACCCGGCCTATCATGGGACTTGGTGCCATAATCATAACATCGTATCATCACATCATCACATCATCATATCATCATCTAACGTACCCGGCCCTCTAGTGAGGGACTCGGTGAACAATGCAGTGAAACTGTGCATGAATACATACCCGGCTCGGGACTCGGTGAAAGACATATTGAGGCATGCACGAGCAGAGTAGTGAGCAACCATATGCAATTTAAATAATTATCAAGACCCAAACAGAATTAGAAGAAGAGATTAACACCTGAGTATCAGTAGCGACAATCATATCAAGTATCCCTCGAATGTCATTATAGATCATATCAAAGGAGCCTTAGGAATCGTCGACATGAATACAAAATAGCTTATAAAAGTCAAGGACATTAATTGCCGTAGAGTCTCTAAGAACAGGACTAATAATCACACTCGAAACTTAGGAATGGAATTACCCCAAAGCTCATATCATTCATCACTTAAATCTAAGACATGCCAAAAGAAAGAAGGGACAGCTTTACATACCTGTTGACGACTAATCGCAAAACCGTTTGCTTTGTCGCTCTTTTAGCCTATTTAACATAAATGTAATGTTATCGTCAGTAGCTATACTTTTTAGCTCGTAAATCCATAGCCCATCGCTTTATAGAACTTATTATTTAACTTATACTTTCTCGTTAAGGGTTTTTCATTAGTTAAGGGCTTAACGAAAATCGGGCAGCATTTCCCCTATATATTCGTCTAACCCGAATTTTCAATTGTTCTCCTGTCAACACAGAAATACCAACAACAGAGATATACATATAAAATCCTCACAATTCTGCCCATAACAATTCTAACAACCCAACAACCCTTTTGAATTCATTTCAACCCACAATTTCCTATGACATCGATTTCAGGCATTTTCTAAATTCCAATTTCGTCCAATCCAATTTTAATAATTCCATTACATTACTATTAACATAATTACACCATAAAAAAAGAAAATCTTACCTTAATTTTCTCTGACGAATTTCTACTCTTAATTGCTCCAATTTCGCAATTTCTTCTTCCCCAATTCAATATCCAATGTTGCTATCACCTCCATGAACTTGTAAATCACTTGGAATTAATCTAAGCAAGCAATTTTTTTTTTTTTAAAACAATGCGCTGCCATGGCCGAACCCCCCTTTTTTTCTCTAAGTAAACTTGCCTTTCTCTTAAGTTACTTAATTGAAAATGAAATGTGTACATGACTATTCTTAGACATCACATATCATTTATAGGGAGTTTAGTACCCCAACACGTGCCCAAAAATATGACTCATCCATTTGCTTATATTTTATTTATTTTGTTTTATTTTATATTATTTTTAGAGAATCGGGTGGGGCCCACTCAAGGTGTAATTAGCTTAATTAATTATTAATCACCGCTTAATAATATAATCATGGTTAGTTAATCCCTAATCTCCAATAATATTTCTACACTAAATAAAATTTATAAGCAATTCGTGTACTAATTAAAATTGAAAATTAAAGGTTTCTATTTCATGTTCGAAAATAATTCCGCCTTTAACTTGAGTCGATTTGCTTGCGAATAATTCGACGTATAAATATACGGGGTATAACAAAATGAAACTAAAAACAAGTGTATTTATACACATATATCACAAAGCATATAACATTATAAGGTTTGCAATATTGCCTAAAAAAGAACAAATTCAAAAAGTGGGCCTGGCAAGCCCCAAGTCACATAAATATCTTAAATTCTTACTCAGGCAAAGGAAAGAGGCCCAAATTTTATCCCCTTTGCACTAACCTAAGGCTGAAATGGGCTTTTTATGCTCAATTTAGAAGTTTGGACATTAAATTCAAGCCGGCAAACTCTAAGTATTACGCCTGTGGGGATCCTATCTGATTTTAACATGATATACATGTATATATGTGTGATATACCATTCGATATACACTCTGACATGTATATCAGGTGTGTATACCTGGTATACATCGGACAAAACAAACTCACCTACTAGACATACCATAAAAAAGACTCTACTAGACACGGCTCGTAGACACTTTCTAGGACTGAACCGCTTTGATACCACTTTTGTCACGACCCAGCTAGGGGCCGTGACGGGTACCCAGGGCTAGCCACCGAGCACCACTCGTGCTACTACTTATCTTGCTCATTTAATGTTCTTTTATCAGCTTTATACTCAAAATTGTAGGAAAATCATATTTTATATGGAAACATAAATACTTCTTAAATACATTTGCCTCTCGGCCATCAAAATAATATATATACATATAATAGCATCTCGTGAGACCATCTAACGCACACTACGCATCTACGAGCCTCTACTGGAGTACTAAACATAAGGATGGGACAGGACCCCGTCATGCCCAAAAATACATATACATGAATATACACAAAAGAATCGTCATAAGCACCTCCGAACAAAGGAGTGCTTTCAATCAGCTGACGGCTACTGCTGGCCTGGGTCGAGCTCTCCTCTCTGTCTTCCTGTGGGCATGATCACAGCATCCAAAGAAAACGGACGCCAGCACGAATATTGTACTGGGTATGAGAGGCATAAACAATGAAATAGAACAATGACATAAAGGAATTATCAATATGGAATATCTATATCTAATTGTCATGTATAAAAGAATTAAGCCATGCTGTCTTACTCATAATCGTCATCATATCATATATGCATAATGTATAAGCTGCCCGCTCAAGTAGGTGCGGTGATAATCATAACATTAGCCTGCGTCTAGGCCTCCCGCGTTCGGGGTATCATCTCATGTCGCCCACTAGTGGTGTCTGCCCATGCCATTTGGCCATGGTGTATCGTATAGCTGCCCACCTTAGCGGTGACTACCCGACCAACTAGGCGCGGTGTTGTATCATCATACATACTCATCATAATATGCTTAGGGTTTATAAACAACTTTACTTTATCGTGGTGACGTAAGGTCGTGATCCCCCGATTTCATTATGGAGCAATTATCGACATCCTGCCTCACCTCGAAGGAACTAACATATAAGGTGAGTGTGAGTAATAAATAACATCATGCCATTTTAAGATCATCATATCATATCTCTTATCTTTTATTACCATTCATGGATATAGGCTTTTAACTTTCCGGAATATAGGGACTCATGAAGAGGAGGAAAAGTATGCTATGAGATTCATTCCATTAGAAAGAAGGGACTAGCCTCACATACCTTTGACGTTTAACTAAGCTATTGTTCACTTGTTCTCCTTCGATATCGCGTTTCTACCTTAAAAAGAGAATTCGTATTTACGTTAGTTAATCGACTATAAGAATGCGCCACTATTTCTAGGGAAATTTTAGGCGGCACTTCCTTTGTTTATACTACTTTTCCCATATTCTATATTAACTCCCAAACGCTCACAACAACATTCACAATATTGTATTCAACAATCATCATTTATCTACATTTACCACATTCCACCATTTTTCTCCAATTTCTCCACATTTATGGGTTTTATCTCATCATCACATTTTCTCATACATCACACCTATCTCATGGTCTATACGTCATTTATAAGATATTTATACTCCCAACTCATCAACGTTCATAATGCAATCCAACTATCATTCTACTATGGCACTATTCACATTTTATGACCCATCTACCACACTCTTCTATAATCTAAGTGTTTCAATGTATTAATGCTTCAATCATTATGAGAAGGTCATCAAACTTACCTTGGGTAGTGTTGGAACAAGCCTTGAGCAACAACACTCTTTTATGCCAAAAACCCTATTTCACTTCGTTTGCAATTCCTTGGTGTAGATGAACTTTGATGAACTTCACACCCTTAGTTCCATGGACTTCATGTAGTTGACCACTAGTTTCCCTTAAATTCTTGTGGATGAAATGTTTGGAATGTTCTAGAGTTCTCTTGAGTTGTGTAGATGAGAAATGAAATGCAAATGAATGAAAAGGGTCCCTTATATTAATCACAAAATCTGATTTTTATGAACAGTAGTCGGGATGCACAGTGGTCGTAAACCCAGTTTACGAGCCGTTTTCTGGTTTACGGTCCGTCCTTTACGACCGTATTTAAGCATATCAGAAATAGAAAGGTTTGCTGGAGTCATGGTGGTTTACGGTCACAGTTTACGGGCCGTATTTCACTTTTCGGTTCGTATTCTGAGTCGTATTTAACCATTTCGTCATTTGGCAGAAAGTTGAAGTTTTTGGAATGTTGAAGGACGATGGCAGTTTACGGTCCGTAAACCACTTTACGGCTGTATTCTATTTTACGACCCACTGGGTCGAAGTGCAAATCTGTAACTTTTCTCATTTCCAAAATTCATAAATAGTCATTCCCTACTTAGTAAAACATCGCACAGTCATACACTTCGTTGGTCTACTCGTTGTACGTTCACGGAAATATTTCCGAGGTGTAACATTTTTCCCCTCTTTTGGAACATTCGTCCTCGAATGTTAAACACTCGGGATTCTACGAAAATTTCACCAAAGTTTCCCCTGTAATTTGGCACTACCGACCTGTCACAACAACCCATAATATCATCACCTCACAGGGCTACATCACAACATCGACATATCTATGGCCACACACGACCAAAACCATGAAAAATAAGCATACGTACCTCATATCGTTGGCGTTTCATCTTGAATCTCTCCTGGGGGTCGAAATAAATGCGGATACTTAGACTTTATACTCTCTTCCGCTTCCTAAGTCATTTCTTCCAGGTCATTGTTTCGCCACAAGACTTTAACTGAGACCACCTCTTTGTTTCGGAGTTTTCGCGCTTGCCTGTCGAGGATAGCAATAGACACTTCTTCATAGGTTAGATTTTCTGTTACTTGAACATCATCTCTCGGAACGATCCTTGTGGGATATCCAATACACTTGCGGAGCATCGAAACGTGGAAGACTGGATGGACTGATTCAAGCTCCGAAGGAAAATCCAATTCATAGGCTACTTGACCCAGCTTGCGGATAATTCTGTAGGGTCCAATGTATCTAGGGCTTAGCTTCCCTTTCTTACCAAATCTCATCACCCCTTTCATTGGCGATACTTTCAAAAATACCAAATCACCAACTTGAAATTCCAAGTCTCGTCGGCGATTGTCCACATAAGACTTTTGGCGACTTTGGGCTATTAACAATCGATCTCGGATCACCTTAACTTTTTCCACCTCTTGTTGAAATATTTCAGGGCCTGCTAGTTGTGTTTCTCCTATTTCAAACCATCCGATTCAGGATCTACATTTCCTTCCATATAAAGCTTCATAAGGAGCCATTTGTATGCTGGAATGATAACTATTATTGTATGCAAATTTGATTAGAGGTAAATGATCATCCCAACTTCCACCGAAATCCAGCACACATGCTCGTAGCATATCTTCCAAGGTCTGAATAGTACGCTCGGCTTGTCCATCGGTCTGCGGATGAAATGCCGTGCTAAGCTTCGCTTGAGTGGCTAGACCTTCTTGGAAGGACTTCCAAAACCTGGTTGTAAACTGTGCTCCCCTATCTGTGATAATGGAATACCATGAAGGCGCACAATTTCCTTAAGATACAACCTCGCATAATCTTTGGCTGAGTATGCAGTCTTAACTGGGAGAAAATGGGCTGCTTTCGTCAATCTATCCACAATCACCCATATAGAATCATACCTGCCGCGGGAACGAGGTAATCCCACGATGAAATCCATGTTGATCACTTCCCATTTCCAAGTAGGGATTTCCATTGCTTGCAATAAGCCTCCTGGCTTTTGATGTTCAACTTTTACTTATTGGCAATTTGGACACTGCGCTACAAATTCAGCTATGTCTCTCTTCATGCCATCCCACCAATACATCATCTTGAGATCATGATACATTTTAGTTGCACCTAGATGAATAGAATACCGAGAACAATGTGCTTCTTCAAGAATTCGTCTGCGCAATTCTGCTACATTCAGCACACATAATCTGCCTCGGTACCTAAGAATTCCATCTATAGAAACTTCAAATGAAGACTTCTCTTTCCCATAACATTTGTCCCTATAGTGACGCAATTGAGGATCTTCATATTGCCGTTCTTTCACTTCTACATCCAAGGACGAAGTTGTGGGGTCATTGATGCCAATCCATGCATTACCTGAATCAATCACCCGCACTCCAAGATTAGCTAATTGGTGGAGCTCATGAACCATCTCTTTCTTTTCCGGAGGGACTTCACATAAACTTCCCATTGATCGGCGGCTAAGCGCATCGGCTACTACATTCGCTTTTCCGGGGTGACACAAAATGTCCACATCATAATCCTTCAATAATTCTAACCACCGCCTCTGCTGCAGGTTCAACTCCTTCTGCTTGAAAATGTACTGAAGGATTTTGTGATCTGTATAGATATCAACATGCACGCCATACAAATAATGCCTCCATATCTTTAAGGCATGAATAACTGCAGCCAATTCGAGATCATGAGTCGGATAATTCCTTTCATGTTTCCGTAATTGTCTCGAAGCATATGCAATAACTTTCCCATGCTGCATCAATACACATCCTAGTCCAACACCGGAAGCTTCACAATACACCACATAGCTATCTGACCTTTCTGGAAGTGTTAAGATCGGAGCTGAGGTCAATCTGTCTTTCAACTCTTGGAAGCTGCGCTCACAAGCATCATTCCATTGAAATTTGGTTGACTTCTGGGTAAGTTTTGTCAATGGGGCTGAAATATGTTATACCCCGTATATTTATGCGTCAAATTGTCCGCAAGCAAATCGACTCAAGTTAAAGGCGGAATTATTTCCGGAAATGAAATAAGAGCTTTCAATTTTCAACCTTGATTATTACAAAGATTGTTTATAAATTTCAATTGGTAGGAAAATATCATTGGAGATTAAGGATTAATTAGCCACGATTATATTATTATGTGGGGATTAATGATTAATTAAGCTAATTAAACCACTAAGTGGGCCCCACGACACATGGCGGGGTCCGATTGGCAAATAGATAAGAAGTGGACACATGTCACAAAAGTGGACACATGTCCACTTTGTAAGGATCATATAAAGGCATAAGTGGATGACTAAGTCATCACCTATGTTACAAAGAAAACTTGCAAATTAAGCTTAGAGAGAAGAGCTCCCAAAAGCTCTAGAGAGGGAAACATTCGGCCATGGCCATGGGAGCTAGTGAAGCTCACGGCCATGGCATTAAATTGAAGCTCATGGCCAGCCCTCCCTACACCACTAAGTTGTTCAATTTTCAATCACAATTGGAGGAGAAAGAGTGAAGGAAGCTCACGGCTAAGGTGTATTTTTAACCAACTTTACTAAGGTAAGATTTCATTTCTTTTCTTATGTTTTGAAATGACTAATCTTGGTATGAAGTGGTGGATGTGGAATTGAATGCAAAAATTGTGTGGGTTGATGTTGAAGCCTTGTTTGGGCCGTGGGGGGCTATTTTAGGCTAGAAGTTGTGAGAAAATTTTAACTAGTATTGTTGTTGTTGTTGTTGACATGAATTAAATGATGAAAGTAAAGGGAATTTGATGATTAAAGATGAGGTTATATTTGTTTAGTGGGCTGTTCTTGTTGAATTGATGGATTAAGGATTGGGATAACGTGTTATGTTGTTGATCTTGTGTAATTGACGAACTAAGTGTCATTAAAACTTGTGTTGCGTTGATTGTAATTGACGAGCTGTTTTGGGGCTTGTTGTAAAGTTAAGATAATTTTCTTGCACATAAGGGCTGAAGTCGTTGTTGTGTCGTTGCTAATGTGAATCACTAATTTGATAAGAAAGGAATACATGAGATATTGTATGCGAAACGTACGTGGGATGTTTTGAAGTATCTTCGAATCTTGCCTCGACTAGTTCATAATGCGATAACTTAAACGTGCTTTGGTTTTTGTTATGTTGGTTGTTGTATAGTTGGCGTAAATGTGAGGCGATTGAACGATATAAGGGAAGTGCTGCCCGATTGTCAAGAAATAAGTTACTAACGTTAAAGTACGTGTTATGCCAATTCGTAGTTTAATCGTAGTTCTTGACGTCTTAATATAGGTTGAGACACTATTGGGCAGCGTATGCGTGTTGTGTTGCGAGTAAGCGCTAAAGGTATGTAAAGCCTATCCCTTCTTTCTTTTGGTATCTCCTAGATGTAAATAAGATATGATATGAGCTTTGGGGTAATTCTATTCACAAGTTCCGAGTATGAGTTATGATTCTTATTCACTTCTTGATGTTAGAACTCTCAGGATAGTCGAGCTATTGCCCTCGAGTCTTTTATACGATTGAATAGTAAATGATGCACAAAAGTTCCTATTTCTAAAGGATTCTGTAATGAATAATGTCCTTAACTTTCATAAGCTGTCTCGTATTGATTTGATACATGTCTATGATCCCTGAGACTTTCCTTTATATAGTTCGTAATGACATTTAGAGAGAACTTAATATGGTTATCATCCTGACACTCGAGAATTAATTAGTCTACTTATCTATTGAGTCTCAAAGATGATTTGGGTACATATGGTTACTTAATACTCCGCTCGTGCTTACTATTACATCTTTCACTGAGTCCCGGGCCAGGACATGTTTTCGTGCACAGATCCACTGCATTATTCACCAAGTCCCTCACTAGAGGGCCGGGACACGTTATACGTATATGTATATGATGATATGATGACATGATGATATGATGATACGGGGATAGCGGCCAGGATGGCATATGATGATCTTATTCACCGAGCCCCTCACTAGAGGGCCGGGACATGTTATATATATACATGATGATGATATGACTTTACTTACCGAGTCCCTCACTAGAGGGCCGGGACACGTTATACATATATACATGATGATGATATGACTTTACTTACCGAGTCCCTCACTAGAGGGCCAGGACACGTTATACATATGCATATGAACAGGATGATTATCTAATTGTGGCATTAAGTTTCCTAACGAGTTAAATCTGATATTGACACCATGATTTACGATTCAAAGGTAAGCCTTGTGATTTTCTGGTTATTGTACTGGCTATCTGTACTCCTACTTCAGTGTGATCCTGTTTATCGTATTTATGCTTTACATGCTCAGTACATATTCCGTAATGACCCCCTTTCTTCGGGGGGCTTCGTTTCATGCCCACAGGTACAGACGCTCATTTTGGTGATCCACTCGCTTAGGATATCTATTCAGCTATCTTGGAGTGCTCCCTTGTCCCGGAGCCTAGCTTTTTGGTACCGATTCTCCTGTTGTACATATGTGTTTATCCAGGGGTACAGCGGGGCCCTTGTCACGACCCAGCTTGGGGCCGCGACGGGTACCCGGAGCAATTACCGAGCACCGCTTACTCTACTGCTTGTCTTGCTCATTTAATACTCTTTTATCAATTTTACATACCAATTGTAGGAAAATCATATTAAGTCAAATATAAACACTTTATATACATTTGCCCCTTGGCCATCAAAATAACATACATACATATGAAAACATCTTGTGAGACCAACTAACCCACACTGCGTATCTATGAGCCTCTACTAACATAATGAATACATGGACGGAACAAGACTTCGTCATGCCCAAAATATGCATATATGAATGTACATCAAAAGAAGAGCCATAAGCACCTCCGAACAATGGAGTGCTATCTATCAGCTGACAGCTACTGGGTACCTGGGCCAAGCTCTCCTCCCTGTCTACCTGTGGGCATGAACACAGCGTCCGAAGAAAGGACGTCAGTACGGATATTGTACCGAGTATGAGAGGCATACATAATGAAAGGAAACATCAATAATATGAGGATAACATCAACATGAGACATCTGGATCTGACTAATAATCATAAATGAAGTAATGCATGCTATCTTACTCATACTCATCATCATGACATGTATGCATATATGCAAGCTGCCCGTCCTTGCCGGAACGGTGTGATAGTCAATAATATTAGCCCGCATCCAGGCCTCCCGCGTCCTGGGTACCATCTCATGCCGCCCACTAGTGGTGTCTGCCCACGCCCGTAGGTCGTGGTGTATCCGTATCGCCGCCCGCCGAAGCGGTGTCTGCCCGGCCAACTAGGCCCGGTGTGAATGCAATCATGACATGCTTAACGTAAATACTCATAGTAATATTCTTATCATAAAATACTTATCTTATCATAATGCGTATATAAGACTTATGATCAACTTTACTCTATCGGGGTGACGTAAGGTCGTGATCCCCCAATTACATTATGGAACCATCATGGACATTCTGCCTCACCTTGAAAGGACTAGTACATAAGGTGAGTGTAGGCAAGGAATAACATCATCATCATTCTAGTGTCATCATATTGTATAACTTATCTCATATAGACATTCATAAGTATAAGTTTTTAACTTCTTAGAATGTAAGAACTCATGAAAGGAATAGGGATTCAAGTTAAAAGATTCATGCCATTAGAAAGAAGGACTAGCCTCACATACCTTGGTCGTTTAGCTAAGATATCGCTCGCTTGTTCTCCGTCGATATCACGTCGTTACCTTCATAAGAGAATCTGTATCAACATTAGTAAACTAACTACAAGAACGCATCGCTAATTCTAGGAAAAGTCGGACAACGCTTCCTTCGCTCATACCATTTTTCTCATGTTTTATATCAACTCCCAACATTCATAATATTACTCGCAGTATCATAATCGACAATCGTCATTTACGTACATTTGGCAAAATCCACCATTTTCCTCCAATTTTCCCTTATTTCTACTTCTAGCTCATCCTTGCGTTTTCATGCATTTAATGCTTGTTTCATGATATAAACATCATTTATAACGTATTTGTACTCACAACACTTCAACATTCATAGTTCAATTCCACTATTATTCATTTATGTCACTATTCACTCAATAATGACCCATTTCTATGTTCTTCTACCTTTCAAGTGTCTAAGCTTTCCAATACTTCAAACAACATGGAATAATCATAAAACTTACCTTGGAGGATGGTTGAAAAATCCTTAAGTGAGAATACTTCAATTAGCCAAAACCCTAGTTTCACCTTCTTGGGAATTTCTTGACTTAGAAGATCCTTTGATGTGTTCTTACACTTATTTTCATGAATTTGGTGTTGATAATCTTAGGTTTCCTTGGATTTTCTTGCTATTCTTAGAGTTGAAGTGTTGAAGAACACTCTAGAATTTTCTTGAAGTGTTGGATAAAGAATGACGTGAAATGGGCTTAAGTTCCCTTTTAATAATTCAAAATCTGGTCTTTAATGAAAATTTGTCGGGATGAACAGTGGTCGTAAACCACCATATACGGACCGTATTTCGATTTACGGTCCGTCCACTGTGGTCGTGTTTAACCATTTCAAAGACAGAAAGTTTTGGCTGATGGACATGGTAGTTTACGACCTGGTTTACGGACCGTAAACCAGTTTACGGGCCGTAAACTGGGTCGTATTTAACCATATCATCACTGGGCAGAACTTGAGATTTTTGGCCAGCTGAAGGACGATCGCACTATACGGTCCGTAAATCACTTTACGGGCCGTATAGTGCCATATACGACCACTGGATAGAAAATTTTCCACGACTTTCTTATTTTCCAAAAATTCTTAATTAGCCATTCCCGACTTAATAAAACATCATTCACTCAACTTTTCATCATTCCACTCATCATACAAGTACGGAGAAATTTCCGAGGTGTAACAGCCCTGTCCCGTCATATGATACTGTTGTTACCCTTAGAGGTCTGTAGACATATGTGTGGGTTTGTATATAGTTACTGTTCAGTTTTGGCTGTATGATTTATCTTTGGGACGTTCCCATTCGTAGTGGCAGCCTTGTCGGCTTGCGTAGATATAAACATATATGTTTTGGGAGTCATATGCTATGATAGCCTTGTCGGCTCGTGTATGGCGGGGATGTTCCCTTATATTATGAAAGCCTTGCTGGCTTATGTACTACAATGTTTGTGAAAGCTGTAATTCCCCAGGAGACAAGGTGTCATGATACGTCTATACGATGCGACAGTTTTGAGACGACGTCTAACATTTACATTGATAAGTCTGTATTATGCTAGCTATGGATGATTATAGCCAACAGGTACATACGAGTGTCCAGCTCGGGCACTAGTCACGGCCTACGGGGTTGGGTCGTGACAAAATAGATGAAAAGCCCTCTACGAATCTTGTATAGTATCCTGCCAAACCCAGAAAACTACGAACCTTTGTAGGCGTCGTAGGCCTTGGCCAAGTCTTCACAGCTTCAATTTTCTGAGTGTCGACTTGAATGCCATCATTTGAAATGACATGGCCCAGAAATGTTACAGAATTCAGCCAAACCTCACACTTTGAAAATTTTGCATATAATTCCCGGGCTCGAAGAATGCCAAGAACAATTCGCAAATGATCTGCATGTTCTGATTCAGTGCGAGAATATACCAGAATATCATCAATAAATACTATTACAAATAAATCCAAGAGTGGCCTGAACACATTATTCATCAAGTTCATAAACACGGCCGGAGCATTAGTCAACCCAAACCACATCACTCGGAATTCATAGTGACCATATCTTGTTCTGAAGGCCGTCTTAGGAATATCCGCTTCTCTAACTCTCACCTGATGGTAACCCGATCTCAAATCTATTTTTGAAAACCATTTGGCACCCTGTAGCTAATCAAATAAATCATCAATCCTCGGAAATGGATATTTGTTCTTTATCGTCACTTTATTCAATTGCCTGTAGTCGATACACATTCGTAGAGATCCGTCTTTCTTTCTTACAAACTAGACCGGTGCTCCCCACGGTGATGAATTGGGTCTAATAAACCCCTTTTCCAGCAAGTCTTTCAACTGCGCCTTTAGCTCTTTTAATTCTGCTGGAGCCATTCGATAAGAAGGAATAGAAATAGGCTTGGTGTCCGGCAATACATCAATGGCGAAGTCAATCTCCCTTTCTGGAGAAAGTCCTGGAAGTTTGTCTGGAAACACATTTGGGAATTCATTCACGACCGGAACTGATTGGAAAGTTGGCGGCTTTGACTCGGTGTCATGAACCCGAACTAAATGATAAATGTAACCCTTGGCTATCATCTTCCTTGCCTTAAGGTAGGAAATAAACCAACCCTTTGGGGATGCTGCATTACCCTTCCATTCTAGCACGGGCTCTCTCGGGAATTAGAATCGAACCGGTTTTGTGCGGCAATCAACATTTGCATAACACGAGGCCCACCAATCCATACCCATGATTACATCGAAATCTATCATTTTCAGCTCAATCAAATCAGCTTTAGTCTGACGATCACATATCACAATGACACAACTTTTGTACACTCGCCTTGCTATCACGGGATCACCAACAGGAGTGAGTACCTCAAAAGGTTTAATTGGCTCAGGTGTCACCCCAATAC
Source organism: Lycium barbarum (assembly GCF_019175385.1). Lineage (NCBI taxonomy): Eukaryota > Viridiplantae > Streptophyta > Magnoliopsida > Solanales > Solanaceae > Lycium > Lycium barbarum. Next base: position 74,424,458 of record NC_083341.1, read on the forward strand.
AACCAGCAACATATGGAGTAATATAAGAAAAAGTAGAACTCGGATCTATCAGTGTGTATACATCACGGGAGAATATAGACAATGTACCTGTAATCACATCCGGGGAGGACTCAAGATCCTGCCGTCCGCCTAAAGCATATACACGGGGCTGAGTGGCACCTAAAGTAGATGCTGCCCCTCTACCTCTACCTCCGCCAGCTGACATCTGGGAATCTGTCCTGCCGGGCATGCTGAGGAAGAACTAGCTGCTGAACCTGTGGGCTGAACTCCAACTCTACCACTCATCGACGGGCAATCTCTCTGTTACACCTCGAAAATTTCCCCGTGAATGCACAGTGAAAAGTTGCAGGTTTGCACTTTGACCCTGTTGGTCATAAAGTAGAATACGACCCGTAAAGTGATTTACGGACCATAAACTGCTATCGTCCTCCAGCCTTTCCAAAATTTCAACTTTCTGCCAAATGTCTAAATGGCTAAATACGACCCGTAAACTGTGACCGTAAACTACTATGACTCTAGCAAACCTTTCTGGTTCTGTTATGCTTAAATACGGTCGCGAAGGACGGATCGTAAACCATAATACGGCCCGTAAAGTGGGTTTATGACCACTGTGCATCCCGACTACTGTTCACAAAAATCAGATTTTGTGATTAATATAAGGGACCCTTTTTATTCATTATCATTTCATTTCTCATCTACACCACTCCAGAACACTCTAGAAAATTCTCCAAACCCTTCAACCATAAGAATAACAAGGAAATCAATGATCAACAACATTAAATCCATGAAACAAATTGTGTGAAACTCAAGTGAAGTTCATCCAAACCAAGAAGCTCCAAGAAAGGTGAATTAGGGTTTTGGTGCAAAAGGAAGGATTCCACCCTAGGCTTGTTCGACTATCATCTAAGGTACGTTTCATGACTCCATCATGTTGTTTAATGTATTGGAAAGCTAAGATGCTTGAATGGTAGGCAAACATAGAAGATGGGTCTTAAAATGGATGAATAGTGTCACAATTGAATGGTAGTTGAATGGAATCATAAATGTTGATGCGCTATGATTATGAATATGTTGGAAGGGATGCTTAGACCATGAAATAGGTATCATATATGGGGAAACGCGATAATGAGTTATAAGTATAAATGTGGAGAAATTAGAGAGAAATGGTGGATTGTGGTTAGTGCATGTAAATGATGGTTGTTGATTTCAATATTGCGAGCGTTTGGGAGTTAATATAGAATATGGGAAAAGTAGTATAAACAAAGGAACTGCCGCCCAATTTTCCCTAGAAATAGTAGCGCGTTCTTATAGTCGATTAACTAACGTAAATACGAATTATCTTTTGAAGGTAGAGACGCGATACCGAAGGAGAACAAGCGAACGATAGCTTAGTTAAACGTCAAAGGTATGTGAGGCTAGTCCCTTCTTTCTAATGGCACGAATCTGTCACGACCCAGCCCCGTGGGCCGCGACTGGTGCCCTATATGGACACCCGAACAGACATACATATCCAGTCATCATAGCCAAACTTAATTCAGATTTCATAATAGTGATTTCAAACGTAATTTAAATCAAAACTTATCTTAAGCGGTCATGCATATCAAAATATCATATCGGAACAGATAAAAGCGGGGAATGCACATCGTCGATCACATGTACAAATATAAACATAAGGGCCATTTTGGCCACCATAACAGACGGACCGCATTAAGACACAGATCGTAATCAAAACAGACACATATAGGACCCTCGACCCACATATATGACTACATGCCTCTACAAATACAAAATGGAAACATAGGACGGGACAGGGCCCCGCCGTACCCCAAATAGTTAAATATACAGATACATATACATCACAAAAGATATATACCGACATATGGGCTCCGAATCAAAAGGAGCACTCTGTAATAGCAGGACATGGAGCCTACAGTGGTGGATCACCGGCGTCTGTACCTGCGGGCATGAAACGCAGCCCCCAAAGAAAGGGGGTCAGTACGAAAGATGTACTGAGTATGTAAAGCATAGAGTGCAGAAGTGTAAACCATAGCTGAAAACAAACAGAATACAAAAAGGGGAATACTGACCAGTATATCAAAATCTGTGCCAAAAACGTATGTAAATAATGCAGATAAAAATCATGCAAAGCTCAGGAACGTGGTCACCACTCCGACGCTGGTGCCACACACAGCATAACACCAGAAGGTTCAAATCTCCGTACATCCCCGAACACACACATATCATCATAACATATCACAGCATAACTCCAACGGAACCCGGCCCTATGGCGAGGTCTCGGGAACCGTAACACAGCATACGACCGAATTTATCATAGTGCGCACGAACCATAACCGGCCCGGGAACCGGTGAACGAAATCATAATAAGGGCACGAGCGGAGTCGTGAGCAAACAATGCAATTTAGATATCAAAATACTTTTGCAAACTTGATAAAATCATATGTTGACTCATTAGTCAAAATAGTTCGAACAATTAATCAAAACGGGGTTCATTTCACAAAAGTATTTCCAAAATGGTAATTATGGTTCAAGATATAATTTAGGATATCGTGGCAATCGAAACATTATTTTACAATAGCCAAATTCATAAACAAAAGTCCTTTGCCGACATTATACAAAAATGAGCCTTATAGGGCAAACAAAAGAGTCTCGGAGTTAGCGGGCCCACCTCGGGTCAAGTCGAGGTGGCGGACATGAATCACGGACATTTGGGGTCTATGGAATCATACATAGAGGGTTTCGAAGCAAATCGATTACATTTACAAAAGTTTCGGACATTTGAGCACTTTCCAAAAAAATATGAGTTTTGTAGTTCAATTCGATTGAATGAATAGTACTCGATTTCCACTTCGGATTTCAAGGAACAGAATTGTCCCCGGGGCTCCAATATCGACCTAGTATACCTAGGACATGCCAAAAGAAGGAATGGGGTAGCCTTACATACCTTATATGCGTCTTACGCTCGTCCAAAACTCAAATCCCGTTTCGCTCAAAATCTACAAATGGTCAAAGTTACCAATTAGGAATTGCAAGACTTTAAGAATTCACTTAACTTTATATTTGTCTACCGAAATTTCGGCAGCACTTCCCCTATACATATAACGTCCCCGAGGCTTAGCTCGGCTCAATTTATCAACAGCAACAACACAACAATCCCAACATCATCAACAATCATCACAAAGTACATTATAACATAACTAGTCTTCTTTTCTACATAGTTCAACAACTTCCATTCCAACTTCACAATTTCAAACTAATATCAACATTTTCATATTCATTAACTAACTTAAGTGTCACGACCCAACCCCGTAGGCCGCGACTAGTGTCCGTGCTGGACACCCGGACGTGTCCCATAACCCAAACCGGCATATTAGCAGAAGATATACATATAAAAGTCAAATGGCGTCACTAACTATCACAGATGAACAAATATAGCACGTAGAAGCCGATGAGGCTATCACGGATCATATCAACCCAAAGCATATACAGAACCCACATGTATGTCTACAGACCTCTACAGGACACATCAGAATCATAAGACGGGACAGGGCCCCGTCGTACCCCTGAATAGCATACATATGTACAATAGCAAAAGACTGTACCAAAACGTAGGCTCTGAACAATAGAGCACTCTCAGATAGCAGAATATAGTTCTAAGCAGGCGGATCAGCAAATCTGTCGTCTGTACCTGCGCGGCATGATAACGCAGCCCCCGAAGAAAAGGGGGTCAGTACGGAATATGTACTGAATATGTAAAGCCTGTAGTACAGAAACAAAATCATAGTCGAAACTGAACTTGCAGAAAATGAGTGTAGTATCCAGATTATCAAATGCATATTTTCAAACCATAAAGAACGTATGCAAAAACATATGTCATATCATACCCGGCCCCCGTCAAGGGACACGGTGAACGAAACGTGTTCGCCACCCCGACACTGGCGCCACAACACATCATGCTCCGGAATAGGGAGTAACCCCGTAACATCACATATCATATCAGATGGCCATATCAAATCATATCATATCATATCAGAAAGTGTGTACATGGCACAGCATACTCCACAACCCATGTACAAGTAAACCTGCCCCCTCACATCGAGGCACGGCGAACAATGCAGTGGAATACGCTTGACAACATATCCTGGCCCGGGCTCAGTGAAGGAGACATTGAGGCACCCACGAGTGGAGTAGTGAGAAACTAAATGCAATATAAAATACCATATATTTCCAGAGACTCAGTAAGACATAACGAATGACAAATCGGAATAATGAAATCGAACAGAATCATAGTAAGTGTGTTTCGGATGTCATAATAAGTACGGAGAAAGAATCTTTCTGAGGTCGCTTCCATATTCCAAAATAGTTTACAAGACTCACGGGAGCTATTAAAACAATTGTCCTTTAGTAGCTAGAAGGATAGATAAAACATTTCATTTTACATGGCTTGAAAATAAGACATTAGTACAATAAGGGACAAGTCGGGAATCGTGGGCCCACCTCGGGTCAAAGGAAGCGATGGGTGCAAATTACGTATATTAGGTCTATAGGGTCATCCATGGAGGTCCTAGGGACATTCCCTAACTTTCTAGGCAATTTGTAAAAGCTTACACAATTCTTTCAACAAAACATACAATTAGGATTCAATTCTATTGAATGGAAAGAGGACATTTTAAATCTCGAGTTTCTATGAATAGAATGCTTTCCGAGGCTCAATTCCAACCCTAGTACACCTAGGACATGCCAAGACAAGGAAAAGGACGACTTTACATACCTTTTCCACGTCTTACGCCTCTCCAAACTCAATCTCAATTTTCTCCAAAATCTGCATTTGGTCACAATTACCAACTATCAATTTCAAGCCTTTAGGACTTGAATCTTAAATTACACTTTTCTACAGAAATTTGGGCAGCATCTCCCCTGTAAATACCACATCCCCGAGATTTAACTCGGCTCCAAACATCAAAAATCAAACCAACAACAATACCAACAACATCAATAATCGACTAGAAACGCATTCTAACTTAAATAGTCTTCTTTTCCAACAATGCAACAATATCCAATCTAACTTGCATTTTCAAATCAATATCAACATTTCCATATACATTAACAATCAAGATCACTCCAATTCCATTCGGGAGTATTTCCTCTCATTTAACACAATATTTACAAAATATACCAAAATTTCCATAAAACCGTAATTCCTTCAAAACTTCAAACTTTCAACATAAACATTCCTAACACATTTTTGTCACCTCATTTTATTAACAATAATCATGATTTACACCTTAACACTTCATTTTCTTTATATTGTCACAAAATCATACTAAAATGACATAACCTTCTACAATCAATTTCAATGCCAACTTAACCCATTTAACCTTCATTTACATTATAAATATCACAACAACACAATTAACACATTAAACAAAATTAATTCATTTCCATTTCCCTTCTCACTTCCATACCACACGGCCAACCCAACATTTCCAACCCCAACCAAATTCATTCAACTTTCATTTTTTTTTCGAGTCCACAATAACCACAACTAGAATACTACAAAAATTTCAACTCATCTTGCCTATATAACCACATATACACACGGCCTCATACACCCATATACACCCACTTTGCAATCTTCCATATTTTCATAATTTCTACTTATTTCTACATGCTACAACACACACACACACACACACACACACACACACACACACACACACACACACACACATATATATATATATATATATATATATATATATATATATATATATATATATATATATTCCAAAGTAAAAGGAGCAAGATCTTACCTTTTTCTTCCAAGCTTCTTCACTAAACCCACTTGTTAATTTGAAGAAACAAGCTCCCTATCTTCCAAATTAGCTACACCAAGTTGTAAAGGGTCCTTGAATTAGTGGAAATATCACAAGACAATAATTTTTGGATCAAGATTTTTGAGGGGTGAAAGTGGAGAGCAAGGGCCGAATGGCCTTATAATTTTTTCTCTTCTTTGTGTTTGTTTTTCTCTTCTTTGCTTCATGAAGCTTCTTTGGATAAATGATCCCTTTATAATAATTTGGCAAATGGGAAATATTAAAATCATGGGTTGGGGCCTTAGGCTTGGCCGGCCACCCTTCTCTCTTTGGGCCTCAATTTTTATTATTTGTTTTGAGCCCAATGACTTATGGATCACATTTTGTAATTCCCGAAACTAATTTCCGAAATTCCAATTTTTGCCCTTAGCCTTCCTCGACACTTCCACAATAATATTCTTTCATAAACAACTCATGTGTTAAATAAAATCAATTATTACCTTATTTCTTACAAGTCAAAGTTATTTCGATTTTTTTCCCGAATGCGCAAAGACACGGGATATAACATTAAGACCATATAAATATGATTCGGAACCATTTCACATTATTCCACAAAATGTACAAAAGTTCCACCAAAACCATAATTCGTCCAAAACCTTCAATCTTCGGCATAAACATCCGTAACACATTTTCATCTTCTAGTTTCATGATTTACATTAACTTTCACATACTAATCACACTACTTCCCATCAATACAAAAGACTACATATAAGTCGCATTAGCTTTTACCACACTTTCCAACACAAGATTACAACTTCATTAAAATCATCACATTCTCATTTGCATCTTAGAATGCTATCAACAACAACTAAATCATTGCATGGAACTTAATTCACATATTACACCACACATATATATATACATTCGGCCAACTCCCCACATTTCCAACTTCAACCAAAACCATTAAGCTTTCATTCCTAATATAGAGTTCACAACAATTACAACTAGAATGCTACATAAAATCAACTCATTCTTGCCTACACAACAGTGCATATATTCGGCTATATACATATACATATACATTCATGCAACTTCCATATTCCCATGAATTTTAACCCTCTCTACATTCTACAACATAAACCAAACCTTCATAACACATAAAAAGGGATTAAATCTTACCCTTTCTCTTCAACTTCTTCACTTGACCAAAGTGCGGAAACGACGAAACGGATGACTTATCTTCCGAAAAAATTGTACCACGTTGTAGAGGGTCCTTGAATTAGTAGGAATATCACAAGAAAATAATTTTTGGAACAAGATTTCAAGGGGTGAAATCCTTGTCCCCATGGCCGAATGGTCTCTAATGTTTTGCTCTTGCTCCTTTGTTTTTCTCCTTCTCTTATTTTTCTTGAAAGTTCTAAGGATAATGATCCTTTTTAACTAATTTGGCACATGGAAATTTTTTAAAATTCTCATGGGCTTGGCCATGTATGGCCGGCCACCCTATTGAGTTGGGCCTAAATTTTCTCTTATTTGTTTTTGAGCCCAATTCATTGTGGATCTTATTTGTAATTCCCGAAACAAATTTCCAAAATTCCAATTTTTGCCCTTGGTCTTCCTCCGTATTTCCGCATCAATATTTTTCATGAATAGCACACATGTGTTAAATAGAATAAAACATAGCCTTATTTCCTACAAGGCAAGATTATTCCAAATTTTTCCAAATGCGCAAAATCGCGAGATATAACATTCTCCCCCCCTTTAGAACATTCGTCCTCGAATGTTAAATTAGCCTTATAGGGTCCGACAACGTTTCGGGGGAGTTTCTTCTTATGAGTAGCACAGATAGACCACTTACCCATTAAGATAACAAATTTAGAAATTTAGATTACCTGTAGGCGTAAAGTGCAAGTGAGGGTACTTTTTCTTCATTTCATCCTCTGCTTCCCAGGTCATTTCTTCTTTACTATTGTTTCGCCAAAAGACCTTAACATAGGGTATATCTTTGGTACGTAGCCTCCTCACCTGATGATCCAGAATAGCCACAGGTTACTCTTCATAAGACAAGTCTTCCGTCACCCGAATATTATCTGTTGGGAATATTCTGAAAGGGTCACCAACACATTACGAAGCATGGATACAGGGAACACCAGATGTAGTACCTCCAGATCAAATGGTAAGTCTAACTCATAGGCGACCTTGCTTATCTTTCGGATGACCTGATACGGCCCGATATACCGCGGATTAAGCTTACTGTTGTACCGAACCCCATTATGCCCTTCACAGGCGATTAATCACATCCGGCCCAATTAATTTAGTCTCGCTCACGTCGAACTAACCAATCAGAGATCTGCATTTTCTACCATATAGGGCCTCGTACGGTGCCATCAGGATATTGGAACTATAACTATTATTATAGGGAAATTCAATAAGCGAGAAATAATCATCCCCGCTGCCTCTGAAATCAATAACACAGGCCCGCAACATATTTTCCAGTGTCTGAATAGTGCGCTCAGCCTGTCCGTCGGACTGAGGATAAAATGCTGTGCTAGGACTCACCTGAGTCCCCAATCCTTCCTGGAACGACCTCTAGAAATTAGCCGTAAACTGAGCACCTTTGTCGGTTATAATAGATACAGGGATCCCGTGTAGTCTGATTATCTCTTTAATATACAATCTGGCAAAATCCTCAGCCGAATAAGTAGCTCTATCCGGAAGGAAATGGGCTGATTGCGTTGATCTATTGACAATAATTCAAATAGAATCGTACCTGCGCGGAGTGCTGCGGTAAACCTATAATGAAGTCCATGTTAATCGTTTATCATTTCCAAACCGAATTTCCATTTCCTGTAACAACCACCGGGCTTTTGATACTTGATTTTGACTTGCTGACAATTTGGGCATTGGCCAACGAACTCTGCAATGTCCCTTTTTCATACCGTCCCATCAGTATAAGCATTTAAGATCATGGTACATTTTAGTGGATTCAGGATAAACAGAATACCGAACATTATGTGCTTCGCCCATAATTGGCCGTCGCAGCCCTGCGGCAGGCACACATAATCTGCCTCTGTATAACAATTCCCCATCAGGTGAGACCTCAAACTGGGTCCTTTCCTTATCAAGGGTTGTATCTCTATATACTGTACCAGAATAGGGCCCTCAAACCGACACTATTTTACCTTTTCCATAATTGATGATTCAGCAATTTCTCGAACCGAAATCCCAGTATCTCCAGAATCTGTCAAACGGATTCCGAAGCTGGCTAACTGATAAATTGTCACGAACCAATTCTTTCTTATCAGACTGTACATCAGTCAAACTGCCCATGGACTTGCGGCTAAGTACGTCAACTACCACATTGGTTTTCCTAGGGTGATACAGAATATCGACGTCATAATCTTTCAATAATTCAACCCATCTTCTCTACCGCAAATTCAGCTCCTTTTTACTGAAAATACACTGGAGCTCTTATGGTCCGTATAAATATCAACGTGGACCTCATATGAGTAATGCCGCCACATTTTCAAAGCATAATCACCGCGGCTAATTCCAGATTATGTATGGGATAATTTCTCTCGTGCGGTCTAAGTTGCCGGGGAGGATAGACTATAACTTGACCATGTTGTACTAATGCAAAACTTGTTCGTCTGCCCCTTAAGGAAGAACTAGGACTGGAGCTATAATTAGTTTTTCCTCCAGTAACTGGAAACTACATTCACAAGTACCGGTTCACTGAAATTTCACTGCCTTCTGGGTTAGCTTTGTTAATAATGTCGTAGTAGAAACAAAGTTCTCCACAAATCTTCTGTAATATCTGGCCAATCCCAGAAAATTACGTACCTCAGTCAATGTCGAAGACCTAGGACAATCCTTTATCGCTTTGATCTTGTGTGGGTCAATTATTTCCATTTATACTTACTTTACTTTACTTTCATCCGCTCCCCCCTTTGGGGTAGTACTTATACCATATCCATAACCTTTCTTTGTAATCTATAACTTGATTATCTTCGTACGGGACCTTAAAAAAATCACAATTGTATAGTACAACTTATCCGATAGCTGGCACTCAAATAATGTAATTAACATAGCGGTTTATCTTATCTTTTAATAATCATATCCTTTTTTCATACCCGTTCCTTATCCGTCGTTCTATTTTTCTCGATATCTGAATTATTTGATATTCACGTGATTCATCATTCCATACCATCGGTTTTCCTTTGGCCTGCATTATTACATTCTAGTTCATTTCTGCAAATAATTTCGTGCCTTGCCCGTCGACTCTTTTAGAAGTCCTGCTTAATTACGTTCCTTACTGTTCACTTCTCTGGCATTTTGACCTTCTTATCTTCCACTCAATTACTCTCTTTTCTTTCCAAATATCGTTGTATTAGAATCTTCCAATCTCAACCGGTAGCAAAATAAACATCAGTTTATTTCGTAACATCTGTACCATACTTTTCGCTTTGTCTCATAAATTCTGTCCGGTTAATGTTTTCCGTATATTACAACAATGGCTATCAGGGTCTGCCAAATCAATCGACACAAACATAAATGGGGGACCTACACATACATATATATATCACTACCATTGCTTTTACAATACATCTTCAATCACTTGTTCATACTTGCTCTAGTTTCAGAGTTGCGCTGCTTTTCTTCCCTTTTTAGCAATCTAATCCGTCTCAGCTCGTGTGACCCCTATAAAAGTCTCTAGCCATACCACATATCCTAATTCCTTTTAGGTTACCCCAAATTTTCCTATTTATCTCTTATATCCGTACTCATGAAAATTTCAGTACATTTCCCAGGGGGTCACCCATCCCAAAATTGCCCTGGCCGTGGCACGCTTAACCTTAAAACTTTAATGCATTTAGGTGTGTTAAGGCCAGTATAATTACATCAACTACCCCGCCCGACTTTTATCACGTAATTTAAGGCAAGTCGAGGTCGTAACAATTTTCAAAACGTTCTGGTAGTGGGTCCCACCCTAGTCTATAGAGGATTCTTTTACTTTTCTAACTATATAGTCACCGTGTCGCCCCCTGTAAATCCTCAATATTTTCTCTCATGCATATACATATATAATTTTAGACAACCCACAAATTTAAGTTTTCATCCCACAATTTCCATCTCCAATTAGTCGATGAATACTGATAAATTGTTACTGTAAGGCATTCTCCAACCACCAGCAAAAGAAAACTAAAGTCCGACGAACATCGTGGAATCTTTTAGTACTTAATTCACATACTAACCCCCATATTTATATTTTTTTTCTTTTTGAGTCGAGAGCGAACCATCTAATTCTCAACTGCCTGTCATACACTTCGTATTCTTCCAAAGAAATGAAACTTCATCGTTGGACATTTTGCCCTTCAACATAGGCTTTTCTAAATCAAAATGGGGTTGGAACATATTCTGGTCCGTTTAAATAAGTTGCGAATTGCTGCTCATATAGACTTCCTCGAAATAAAATTTCCCAAATAAGGATGAGGCTTCTCACGAATGACATGGAGGGTATCTCTTGAACTTTAAGCCAACATAATAGATTTACCCTATCGGTACCGACTTCAAGACAGGTTAAGAATTTATATCTCATTTCCCTTTTCGTATTTCTAGAAAAATTTGGGCAGAGGTTCCTCTGTATTTCTTACTATCCCAAAACCTGTACACAGGAAATACCAACCATGCCTCACAGGGCCAACACATATACGTATAAACATATCATATCATATCGCCTCATAGCCACACGGGGCTAACAATTTCAAATAAAAGTATAAATATGCTGAGGCTTACCTCACATGCCTAACTCAACTGCACCTGCTACACTTTTCATATTTATTTCTCTTTTCAATGTTCGACTTTATGTTTTAATCGTACTTCAGAATACCTTACCCAGCATACGTCTTTCATACCATTGCTTACCTGAGTACTGTGTAGCTTCCAATGTCAGCAGTCGCTGTCTTACGTCGATACCGCTCTCCAGCTGCAATCAAGGGTTAGAAAAAAAGAAATTCGTTTCCTACAGCTGGCTCTATCGCACGATCTAAGATCCAAAGAAAGGTAACATCTTAAATGCCCTGTAGCCTCCTGTTTATAGATGTGGTGCACAACACAACGATAAACAAGACTCTACGAGACACGGCCTGTAGAAATTCCGAGGACAAACCGCTCTGATACCACTTTTGTCACGACCCAGCCCCGCGGGCCGCGACTGGTGCCCTATATGGACACCCGAACAGACATACATATCCAGTCATCATAGCCAAACTTAATTCAGATTTCATAATAGTGATTTCAAACGTAATTTAAATCAAAACTTATCTTAAGCGGTCATGCATATCAAAATATAATATCGGAACAGATAAAAGCGGCGAATGCACATCGCCGATCACATGTACAAATATAAACATAAGGGCCATTTTGGCCACCATAACAGACGGACCGCATTAAGACACAGATCGTAATCAAAACAGACACATATAGGACCCTCGACCCACATATATGACTACAGGCCTCTACAAATACAAAACGAAAACATAGGACGGGACAGGGCCCCGCCGTACCCCAAATAGTCAAATATACAGATACATATACATCACAAAAGATATATACCGACACATGGGCTCCGAATCAAAAGGAGCACTCTGTAATAGCAGGACGTGGAGCCTATAGTGGTGGATCACCGGCGTCTGTACCTGCGGGCATGAAACGCAGCCCCCGAAGAAAGGGGGTCAGTACGAAAGATGTACTGAGTATGTAAAGCATAGAGTGCAGAAGTGTAAACCATAGCTGAAAACAAACAGAATACAAAAAGGGGAATACTGACTAGTATATCAAAATTTGTGCCAAAAACGTATGTGCATAATGCAGATAAAAATCATGCAAAGCTCAGGAACGTGGTCACCACTCCAACGCTGGTGCCACACAGAGCATAACAGCAGAAGGTTCAAATCTCCGTACATCCCCGAACACACACATATCATCATAACATATCACCAGCCATATCACAGCATAACTCCAACGGAACCAGGCCCTATGGCGAGGTCTCGGGAACCGTAACACAGCATACGGCCGAATTTATCATAGTGCGCACGAACCATAACCGGCCCGGGAACCGGTGAACGAAATCATAATAAGGGCACGAGCGGAGTCGTGAGCAAACAATGCAATTTAGATATCAAAATACTTTTGCAAACTTGATAAAATCATATGTTGACTCATTAGTCAAAATAGTTCGAACAATTAATCAAAACGGGGTTCATTTCACAAAAGTATTTCCAAAATGGTAATTATGGTTCAAGATATAATTTAGGATATCGTGGCAATTGAAACATTGTTTTACAATAGCCAAATTCATAAACAAAAGTTCTTTGCCGACATTATACAAAAATGAGCCTTATAGGGCAAACAAAAGAGTCTCGGAGTTAGCGGGCCCACCTCGGGTCAAGTCGAGGTGGCGGACATGAATCACGGACATTGGAGCACTTTCCAACAAAATATGAGTTTTGTAGTTCAATTCGATTGAATGAATAGTACTGGATTTCCACTTCGGATTTCAAGGAACAGAATTGCCCCCGGGGCTCCAATATCGACCTAGTATACCTAGGACATGCCAAAAGAAAGAATGGGGTAGCCTTACATACCTTATATGCGTCTTACGCTCGTCCAAAACTCAAATCCCGTTTCGCTCAAAATCTACAAATGGTCAAAGTTACCAATTAGGAATTGCAAGACTTTAAGAATTCACTTAACTTTATATTTGTCTACCGAAATTTCGGTAGCACTTCCCCTATACATATAACGTCCCCGAGGCTTAGCTCGGCTCAATTTATCAACAGCAACAACACAACAATCCCAACATCATCAACAATCATCACAAAGTACATTATAACATAACTAGTCTTCTTTTCTACATAGTTCAACAACTTCCATTCCAACTTCACAATTTCAAACTAATATCAACATTTTCATATTCATTAACTAACTTAAGACCATATAAATATGATTCGGAACCATTTCACATAATTCCACAAAATGTACAAAAGTTCCACCAAAACCATAATTCGGCCAAAACCTTCAATCTTCGGCATAAACATCTGTAACACATTTTCATCTTCTAGTTTCATGATTTACATTAACTTTCACATACTAATCACACTACTTCCCATCAATACAAAATACTACATATAAGTCGCATTAGCTTTTACCACACTTTGCAACACAAGATTACAACTTCATTAAAATCATCACATTCTCATTTGCATCTTAGAATGCTATCAACAATAACTAAATCATTGCATGGAACTTAATTCACATATTACACCACACATATATATACATTCGGCCAACTCCCCACATTTCCAACTTCAACCAAAACCATTAAGCTTTCATTCTTAATATAGAGTTCACAACAATTACAACTAGAATGCTACATAAAATCAACTCATTCTTGCATACACAACAGTGCATATATACGGCTATATACATATACATATACATTCATGCAACTTCCATATTCCCTTGAATTTTAACCCTCTCTACATTCTACAACATAAACCAAACCTTCATAACACATAAGAAGGGATTAAATCTTACCCTTTCTCTTCAACTTCTTCACTTGACCAAAGTGCGGAAACGACGAAACGGATGACTTATCTTCCGAAACAATTGTACCACGTTGTAGAGGGTCCTTGAATTAGTAGGAATATCACAAGAAAATAATTTTTGGAACAAGATTTCAAGGGGTGAAATCCTTGTCCCCATGGCGGAATGGTCTCTAATGTTTTGCTCTTGCTCCTTTGTTTTTCTCCTTCTCTTATTTTTCTTGAAAGTTCTAAGGATAATGATCCTTTTTAACTAATTTGGCACATGGAAATTTTTTAAAATTCTCATGGGCTTGCCCATGTATGGCCGGCCACCCTCTTGAGTTGGGCCTAAATTTTCTCTTATTTGTTTTTGAGCCCAATTCATTGTGGATCTTATTTGTAATTCCCGAAACAAATTTCAAAAATTCCAATTTTTGCCCTTGGTCTTCCTCCGTATTTCCGCATCAACATGAATAGCACACATGTTTTAAATAGAATAAAGCATAGCCTTATTTCCTACAAGGCAAGATTATTCCAAATTTTTCCAAATGCGCAAAATCGCAAGATATAACAGAATCCTATAGCGTAACTTATTTCTTATCCATGAGCCTATGTCTATGATTAGATACACAAGGTAATGAGTTAAAGTATAAAAAGTCTAATGATGTTATTTATCGCTTACACTCACCTTATATGCTAATTCCGTCAAGGTGAGGCAGAATGTCCATGATTGTTCCACAATGCAGTCGGGGGATCATGACCTTACGTCACCCCGATATAGTATGGTTGATCTTGAGCCTTATGTATGTATTACGATAAGCTGAGCATATTGTGATGAGCATGTGATGATATTACTATTACACCGTGCCTATTTGGCCGGGTAGTCACCGCCAAGGCGGGCAGCTATGCGATACACCATGGCCAGATGGCATGGGCAGACACCACTAGTGGGCGGCATGAGATGTTACCCCGGACGCAGGCTCATGTTATGATTATCACACCAATCCGATATGGACGGGTAGTTTATACATGATGCATTATGATGATGAGCACGGG
This sequence comes from Lycium barbarum, assembly GCF_019175385.1. Lineage (NCBI taxonomy): Eukaryota > Viridiplantae > Streptophyta > Magnoliopsida > Solanales > Solanaceae > Lycium > Lycium barbarum. The sequence goes on from NC_083341.1 coordinate 74,439,936, forward strand.
CATGACAGTTCATGAACTAAACACTTTAGACGAATGGACGAAGATGGGTGTTATAATCATGAATGTGGGTGAATTAGAGGCAAATTGAGGAATCTAGATAATGTGGTTAATGTGAATGACTAATGGCCATTGTTATGACATTAATGAAGGTATAAACGCTAGCATTGGAAGGGAACGTGCAAGTGTAGAATAGTTCGACGGAAAGGTATACGATTACGAAACGCGCGTACACCTCTGCAGATGGTACGGATAACCCTGATGCCTTGGTAGGGCCAGGTATGTATGATCTTGAGCCTTGGTTGGCCAAGTATATATATATATATAAAACACCGATCCTATAAGGTCGGGTATGCTATGTAAATGCTATGTATATGAAATGACTATGTATATAATATGAATATGAATGTGATAAGACTATGTATAAGGATACGAATAAGGACATGTATACGAATATGAGCACAAGTATGGTACGAGTATTATTATGGGATACGAACGACGATGTATGCAAGTAAGCGACCTGATGATGATGATATTACTGTCTCCCCTCCTATGCTATTTTCATATGATATCTATTATGCTTCTATATTTATGTTGATCATGCTTTACATACTCAGTACATTCTTCGTACTGAAGTCCTTTTGTTTGTGGACGCTGCGTCATACCCGCAGGTGCACAGGGAGACAGACTTGATCCATAGCTGCTTATTCAGAGATTGCATAGCAGAGCTCCATTTCTTTCGGAGCCGTAGCTTTTGGGTACTTATTCTTTTGTGTATAATTATGGGCATAGCGGGGTCCTGTCCCGCTCATACGATATGTCATACTCTTAGAGGCTCGTAGTCATGTGTATGTGGGTAGAGATGTTCGGCCATGTCGGCCCATGTTTTGTATATCTTTTGTTGGCCTCATCGGCCTTGTACTTATGATGTGGCACAGATGCCTATGATATGTTAAATGACGATGGTCGTCTAATGGGATCAATATGATTAACGATAAGGAAAGCACGAATTGACTTATGGTTCACCTAGATGTTATGTTATGTACGATAAGGGGGTGCTCGGGTGGGGTAGCACCGGGTGCTCGGGTGGGGTAGCACCGGGTGCTCGTCGCGGCTCCCTAGCCGGGTCGTGACAAAAGTGGTATCAGAGCAGTTCAGTCCTAGGATGTGTCTATGAGCCGTGTCTAGTAGAGTCTTGGTTATGGGTGTGTTGCGCGCCACACTTATAAACAAGAAGCTGCAGACATTTTAGGAATATATGACCTTCTTTCTTCATAAGAATCGTCCGATAGAGATATGATGTAAGAAATTCTTGTTCCTAAATCGTGTGTTGTGTATTTCAGAGATGCCTAAAAAGAAAAAGGCTACAGCAGCCCAAAAGGGCAAGACGGTGGCAGAAAAGGGGGCTGAAAGAGCACCGCCACCGGTAGTAGAGGAAGATGAGTCCCAGGGTGCGGCTCAATCTCAGTCCTCTTAGACAGTGCCTATTACCGAGGAGCACGTGGGAGCCTCAGCCCCAGCTCCAACTCCTCCACCTAACGCTTTGGGCCAAGACGTAAGAGAGGCCATTAATTTGTTGACTCAGTTGGTTGCGGCCCAGACTCAGAGGCCAAGCACAGGGCAAGGTGACAGGGCTGTTAGTGCAAGGGCCCGTGACTTCATTGCTTTGAAACCCCCGGAATTCTTTGGGTCGAAACCGGAGGAGGATCCCCAGGACTTTATTGATGGTATGCTAAGGACGCTTCGGTTGATACATGCTTCAGACACTGAGTCTGTAGAGCTAGCGTCCTATAGATTGAGAGATATCTCGATCCAGTGGTATACAGTATGGATGGCTTCGCGGGGAGCCAATGCACCTCCACCGGTATGGCAAGAGTTTGTCGATGCTTTTCTCCGTCACTACATGCCTCCAGAAGTTCGGCGAGCTAGGGCCGATAAATTCTTGAATCTGAGGCAAGGTAGCATGAGTGCTACAGAGTATAGTCTCCGCTTCAACTCCTTGGGTAGGTATGCTTCGGCCATGGTAGCGGATATGGGCGATCGGGTGCACCGGTTTGTGAAAGGCCTAGGGCCATACTTGATGGATAAATGCTTAACTGCGTCCCTTCAGGATGGCATGGATATTGCACACATTCAGGCACATGCTCAGGAATTAGAGGAACACCTACAGCAGCGGAGAAATGAACGTGAGCAAGATAGGGGACATAGCAAGAGAGCTAGACCTTCGGGTTCGAGGAGCGAGTCCAGGGGTGGACACAGACAGCAGCTTCCCAGCCATTCAGGCTATTCTATGACCAGTCCACCTCCACGGTTTTCAGGCCAGGGCCTTGATAGATCTGCTCGTTCAGGGCCGAGTCCGAGTTATACAGAACCTCAGTTCAGAGGTGATTTGGGCCAGTCAAGGCCACCCGTACCACCGTGTTCCCAGTGTGGGAAGATGCATTGGGGTCGATGCCGATTTGGTTCAGATGATTGCTATTCATGTGGTCGGCCAGGCCATATTATGCGTGATTACCCCTCAGTACATGGTAGAGGTAGGACCCAGCCATCAGGGTCGGTAGCCGGATCTTCGGCATCTGTACGCCCTACGGGGCTAGGTTCACATGCGCCAGCTGGCCATGGTAGAGGCATAGGGAGAGCTCCCAGTACTAGCGGTTCTCAGCACCGTATTTATGCTTTGGCTGGTCGCCAAGATCTTGAGTCTTCTCCTAACGTAGTCACAGGTATATTATCGGTATTCTCTCATGATGTATATGCTTTGATTGACCCGGGAACCACATTGTCTTATGTTACTCCATATATTGCGGGTCGGTTTATAGTCGAGCCGGAGTCGATCAACCCTTTTGAGGTGTCTACGCCCGTTGGCGAATCGGTGATAGCTAGCCGAGTGTATAGAGATTGTGTAGTCATGATATGTGACCACCGTACTATAGCTGACTTGCATGAACTAAAGATGGTAGATTTTGATGTCATTATGGGCATGGATTGGTTGGCTTCTTGCTACGCCAATGTTGATTGTAGAATGAAAATGGTTCGCTTCCAGTTTCCGGGAGAACCAGTCTTAGAATGGAAAGGAAATACGGTGTCACCAAAGGGTAGGTTTATTTCCTATCTAAAGGCAAGGAAGATGATCACGAAAGGGTACATTTATCACCTAGTACGAGTTCGAGACTTAGAAGCTGAGTCGCCGACTCTTCAGTCAGTTCCGGTAGTGAACGCATTTTCGGATGTGTTCCCGGAAGAGCTTCCAGGCCTTCCTCCCGAACGAGAGATTGATTTTTCGATTGATGTATTGCCAGACACTAAACCCATATCTATTCCTCCCTATAAGATGGCACCCGCAGAGTTGAAAGAGTTGAAGGAGCAATTAAAAGACTTGCTTGAAAAAGGCTTCATTAGGCCTAGTGCATCCCCGTGGGGAGCACCCGTATTGTTCGTCCGGAAGAAGGATGGCTCTTTGAGAATGTGCATTGATTATCGGCAATTGAATAAAGTGACAATTAAGAACAAGTATCCCCTCCCGAGGATTGATGATTCAGCCCCAGTCTTGACACTTCCAGAGGGATTGGAAGGATATGTTATTTATTGTGATGCTTCAGGCGTCAGGCTAGGCTGTGTATTGATGCAAAATGGTAAGGTGATTGCGTATGCTTCTAGACAATTACGGAAGCATGAGCAGAATTATCCTACCCATGACTTAGAATTGGCCGCGGTGGTCCATGCTTTAAAGATATGGAGATATTACTTGTATGGTGTCCAAGTGGATATTTATACAGATCATAAGAGTCTCCAGTACATCTTCAAGCAAAAAGAGTTGAATTTGCGGCAACGACGATGGCTAGAGTTGCTAAAAGACTATGATGTTGAAATCCTGTACCACCCCGGAAAGGCAAATGTTGTGGCTGATGCTCTTAGCCGTAGGTCCATGGGAAGTCTAAGTGATGTACAACCAGAATAGAAGGAGATGGCCCGTGATCTTCAGCAGTTAGCTAGCCTAGGAGTCCGAGTGATGGACTCAGGTAGCAGCGGAGCTACTATTCAGAATTCAGCCGTTTCATCGTTAGTAGCGGAAGTAAAAGAGCGACAATATGAGGATCCCATGCTAATGCAGTACAGAGATACACTCCCTCAGAATGAGAGGTCATCATTTGACATTTCAGAAGACGGAGTTCTCCGATGTCGAGGCAGGTTATGTGTTCCCGATGTGGCAGGTCTACGCCATCAGATTTTGAGAGAATCTCATTGTTCCCATTATTCCGTTCACCCCGGAGCGACGAAAATGTATCATGATCTTAAGACTATATATTGGTGGAATGGGATGAAGAAAGACGTAGCAGAATTCGTAGCTCAGTGTCCTAATTGCCAACAAGTGAAGATAGAACACCAAAAGCCGGGTGGCTTATTGCAAGCTATAGAAATCCCAACTTGGAAGTAGGAAGTGATTAATATTGATTTCATTACAGGGTTACCCCGTTCTCGACGTAAATATGATTCTATATGGGTGATCGTGGATAGGCTCACAAAGTCAGCGCATTTCTTACCGGTCAGAACGACCTATATGGCAGAAGATTATGCCAGGCTTTATCTTAAAGAGATAGTGAGACTCCCAAGTTTTGGGGGTCTTTCCAAGAAGGTTTAGGGACCCAAGTGCGCCTAAGCACGACATTTCACCCACAGACCGATGGGCAAGCTGAACGTACTATTCAGACACTTGAAGATATGTTACGGGCATGTATGATAGATTTTGGAGAAAATTGGGATGACCATTTGCCATTCATTGAGTTTGCTTACAATAACAGTTACCATTCTAGCATTCAAATGGCACCGTATGAAGCTCTATATGGGCGAAAGTGTAGATCCCCAATTGGGTGGTTTGAAATCGGAGAAGCCAAGTTGATAGGGCCAGATTTGGTCCAGCAAGCAATAGAGAAAGTCAAGCTTATACAAGATCGATTGTTAGCGGCTCAAAGACGCCAGAAGTCCTATGCAGATAATCGTCGAAGGGACTTAGAGTTCCAAGTTAAGGATTGGGTATTCTTGAAAGTGTCGCCAATGAAAGGCGTTATGAGATTTAGCAAAAAGGGGAAGCTCAGTCCCCGGTATATCGGACCCTATGAGATTATACGCAAAATAGGCAAAGTGGCCTATGAGCTAGATCTACCTCCAGATTTGGAGTCAGTCCATCCAGTATTTCATGTCTCGATGCTTCGGAAGTGTGTTGGAGATCCTACGAGGATCGTCCCAATGAATGATATTCAAGTGACAGAAAAGTTAACTTATGATGAAATGCCCATTGCCATATTAGATAGGCAAGTACGGAGGCTTAGAAACAAAGAAGTGGCCTCAATTAAAGTGTTGTGGAGAAATAACAATCAAGAGGAAATGACATGGGAAGCGGAAGAGAATATGCGATCCAAATACCCACATTTATTTCGGCCCTTGGAAGAGGTCCAAGTTGAGACGTCAAAATCATAAGGTATGCATGTTTTCCCTTTTATACATTCAGGTCGTGTGTGGCCAAATTTCTAGTGCTATTGTATTATTGCCGTGTGAGGCATTGTTATTGTGGGTTGTTGTGACAGGGTGGTAGTGCCACATTACAGAGAAAACTCTGGCGAAATTTTTATAGAATTCGCCAAGCCTTTAACATTCGAGGACGAATGTTCCTAAAGGGGTAGAATGTTACACCTCGGAAAATTTCCCGTTGGTACGCAAGTAAATGAACTAATGATGTGTGCGAGGAGTGCGAGTGTATAATGTTTCATGCGAAATGTATGTAAAGGGATGTGGATGATTAGAATGAAAAGTCGAGAAATGAGAAAAATTGAAAGTTGGCAAAACTGCCCAGTGGTCGTATAGTGCAAAATACGGACCGTAAAGTGCAATACAGTCCGTAAACTTGACGTCGTAAACTGGCATGTCCAACTTCAACTTTCTGCCAGCTGAGGAAATGGCTAAAATACGACCTGGTGGACGGACCGTAAAGTGATTTACGGCCCGTAAACCATGGTCGTAAATCACCATGCATGCAGGCCAAAGTTTCTGGTTCTGCTTAAGCTTAAAAACGACCACGAGGGACGGTCCGTAAACTGAAATACGGACCGTAAACCTCCATGGACGACCACTGTTCACCCAGCACAGATTTTTCAATTCATTAAATATGAGGATCAAGACTAGTCTTATTTCATTTACAACATTACACCATTTCTCTCTAAAACTTCTCTCTACATTTATTATATGAGTTTCCAAGGATTATAAGTCATCCATAACATTAAGACAAGTGAATCAAGGATAAGGGAGTCATCAAGGATCATCCAAGTCAAGAAATCCAAATGGAGAAAAACTAGGGTTTTGCTCAAAGAAGAGTATTATCAACCAAAGCTTGTTATTGATGATTTTTACAAGATGTTTAAGGTATTGAAGAATTAAAATACATGGATTGTAGAAAATATGGTCAACTAGGTCATGAATGATGAATAGTGACATTTTGAGAAATAGTTTGAATTGAGTTATGAATGTTCTTGTGTTGTGATATGAATGTGTTATAAATGTTATTAAGATCAGGAACTAAACACTTTAGACGAATGGACGAAGATGGGTGTTATAATCATGAATGTGGGTGAATTAGAGGCAAATTGAGGAATCTAGATAGTGTGGTTAATGTGACTGACTAATGGCCATTGTTATGACATTAATGAAGGTATAAACGCTAGCATTGGAAGGGAACGTGCAAGTGTAGAATAGTTCGACGGAAAGGTATGTAAGGCTAACCCTTCTTTCATAAGGCATGGTTCTTGGCCAAATTCCTAATTCCTCTACATGAGTATGTTGTCTTCACGTGGTTGACATTCCGAGCTCATAAGCTCACGACCCTTGATATGTACTATGATTATACTATGTTCCTCGTATGACGAGTAAGTCTATAATGTAGATGTAACGATAATGATGAGGATAGTAATGATGATGAGAGTAAAATGAGATTAGAGATGCTTACGAGCTACGAAATATGTATATGTATGCCTATGAAGGGCTATGATAAGACCCCGAGCTTATGATGTTGGGTAAGACTATATGTATATGACTATGTATAAAGTATGTATACGATTACGAAACGCGCGCACACCTCTGCAGATGGTACGGATAACCCTGATGTCTTGGTAGGGCTAGGTATGTATGATCTTGAGCCTTGGTTGGCCAAGTATATATATATATATAAAACAGCGATCCTATAAGGTCGGGTATGCTATGTAAATGCTATGTATATGAAATGACTATGTATATAATATGAATATGAATGTGATAAGACTATGTATAAGGATACGAATAAGGACATGTATACGAATATGAGCACAAGTATGGTACGAGTATTATTATGGGATACGAACGACGATGTATGCAAGTAAGCGACATGATGATGATGATATTACTGTCTCCCCTCCTATGCTATTTTCATATGATATCTATTATGCTTCTATATTGATGTTGATCATGCTTTACATACTCAGTACATTCTTCGTACTGACGTCCTTTTGTTTGTGGACGCTGCGTCATGCCCGCAGGTGCACAGGGAGACAGACTTGATCCATAGCTGCTTATTCACAGATTGCATAGCAGAGCTCCATTTCTTTCGGAGCCGTAGCTTTTGGGTACTTATTCTTTTGTGTATATAATTATGGGCATAGCGGGGTCCTGTCCCGCTCATACGATATGTCATACTCTTAGAGGCTCGTAGTCATGTGTATGTGGGTAGAGATGTTCGGCCATGTCAGCCCATGTTTTGTATATCTTTTGTTGGCCTCGTCGGCCTTGTACTTACGATGTGGCACAGATGCCTATGATATTTTAAATGACGATGGTCGTCTAATGGGATCAATATGATTAACGATAAGGAAAGCACGAATTGACTTATGGTTCACCTAGATGTTATGTTATGTACGATAAGGGGGTGCTCGGGTGGGGTAGCAGCGGGTGCTCGTCACGGCCCCCTAGCCGGGTCGTGACATTTATACTCCCAACTCATCAACGTTCATAATGCAATCCAACTATCATTCAACTATGGCACTATTCACATTTTATGACCCATCTACCACACTCTTCTATAATCTAAGTGTTTCAATGTATTAATGCTTCAATCATCATGAGAAGGTCATCAAACTTACCTTGGGTAGAGTTGGAACAAGCCTTGAGCAACAACACTCTTTTATGCCAAAAACCCTATTTCACTTCTTTTGCAATTCCTTGGTGTAGATGAACTTTGATGAGCTTCACACCCTTAGTTCCATGGATTTCATGTAGTTGACCACTAGTTTCCCTTAAATACTTGTGGATGAAATATTTGGAATGTTCTTGAGTTCTCTTGAGTTGTGTAGATGAGAAATGAAATGAAAATGAATGAAAAGGGTCCCTTATATTAATCACAAAATCTGATTTTTATGAACAGTAGTTGGGATGCACAGTGGTCGTACACCCAGTTTATGGGTCGTATTTTGGTTTACGGTCCATCCTTCACTACCGTATTTAAGCATATCAGAAACAGAAAGGTTTGCTGGAGTCATGGTGGTTTACGGTCACAGTTTACGGGCCGTATTTCACTTTAAGGTCTGTATTCTGAGTCGTATTTAACCATTTCATCATTTGGCAGAAAGTTGAAGTTTTTCGAATGTTGAAGGACGATGGCAGTTTACGGTCCGTAAACCACTTTATGGGTCGTATTCTACTTTACGACCCACTGGGTCGAAGCGCAAATCTGTAACTTTTCTCATTTCCAAAATTCATAAATAGTCATTCACTACTTAGTAAAAAATCGCACACTCATACACTTTGTTGGTCTACTCGTTGTACGTTCACGAAAAAATTTCCGAGGTGTAACAGTCTAGTTCCTTTTTCGGCTGGACTCTGCTGATTCTAAAAGAAGAGAAGCAGGCCTGTTCTTTTTCATATATATATATATATATATATACACACACACACACATAATATACAAATACGTATATTAGTGTACATATACGTATATAGGGAAAAATGTGCAAATTAGTAAGTGAAAAAATAGAAAGGGTTGATTACTAAAGTATTGTAATTGTAGCTAAATTAAAACTAATTAATCAATTAATTTAAAACACGACTAATTTCATAAAATAGACTGGACTGGCAAACATGGCCTTAATTGAATCAATCCATTAAATTGGTTATTTTAATCATGGCCCTAATTGACTAACCTATTGATTATTTCAATTGTAGCCGTAATTAAACACATAATAAGAAATTTACGAATATAACCATTATTAAGTATCTAAATTAATTATGATTAATTTACAAATTGTCAATGTGACTTGATTATGCAGAAATTAATGTTTGAGGGGCAAAAGTATTATTTATTTTAATTAATCAATTTCCTTGAATCAAACGAAGTAAAATACTTGCTAATTTGGAACTAGATAATTCAAACAATTAGTTGAATGATTTTTTTGAATTAATCTCTTAATAATAAAATATGTAGATTATTTTCAATACTTTACAAAATATATTCGAAGTTATTTTGCAAAACGAAATGGAAAAATATTATTGAAATAATTTTTGTAAAAATCATTGTGATTTATAAAAACACATATTTCTCTTCGTTTGATATTCAAGGACTGCGGGTAATTAAAATAAATTTTTGGAGGTCAAAAATTAGGTGTCAACAACTGCCCCTTCGGTGTTCAGGGATGGTCCGACAACTTCCCCTTCGACGTTCGGGGATGGCAGAACCATCCCTGAGCAACGAAATTTGACTAACCCTGATTTTTGACAGACCCATCTCCATGTTACCTCCATTCTTTTTTATGCAATTTTTAAACATATGGTCGGACCCTGGTTTTCGGGTTTCCTACATATCTCAGGTTACATGAGAATTCAGGCCACCTGTAGTTTGACATGCTAGGGAAGGATTTCCCTTATACGGGAATACCTTCGGATTTTCCGGTGTGTATCCGACCGGTTGTAGTTTTAGTAAAAATAATAAAAAAAGATAAACAGACAAAATTGTGGCTGAGTCTGAGATTAGATGGCTTCCAAATCCTAGCCGAGGAGCTTGACTCTCATTGATACAATAATGGATACGCGGAAGCAATAAATTAACAAGGAAAGTAAATGATAGATAGATTGACACAAGAAAATGGAATTAAAAGCAACCTAAAGGTGTATCAAACCTAAAGACCTCAATTAATTAACATAAACAAGCACCAACCTCTTAGGATGATCTCAAGGGAATTGAATTCCCAAGCAACCAATCCTCTCACAATCAAAGATTCAACAAGAGCCATCCATGGCCTCTCTCATAAGTTTCTCTCTCTAGAGACAACTCTCAAAATCACTCGTCTTTTCTTCCAAATGTCAAAAGTCCCTAAATGAAATGAAAGACTAACTATTTATACTAACTAAATAATAGAAGACCCTATTATTACATAAATGCCATTAATGAGGCAATGGCCTTGTTTGGCTTGTCTTGTGGAGATGGAAATCTTGAATTTCCGAATGTGGTCTCTCGTAAACATAGCCTTCCCTGCTCGGTTGCCACTTAATGCTCTTCCATCTCCCATCCGTCCTCTCCATGCTATTATCCAAACTTTGACTCCACGGGACGGTCCTCGAAATGTCTTTGAGGCAACTAGGCTTGTATCATTCTCCCCTTCTTGAAAAGGATTCGTCCTCGAATCTATACCTTGCAAAAAACCATAAAGGAGACACACAAAAACCAAGTCCTCAAACGATGAGGGTTAGTGTTAAGGTGGACCAACCTACCACCATGCCAAGTAAGCACAAATTTTTGATATCGCCAAGTATCAACCATTTTCAAGCAAAATAAGCTCTTAAGTAGAGTACTAAGAACTTGGCTATCCCAAAGATCAGGAAATGAGGATATTCTTAGAGAACCAATGATTTAAAGAAACCAAGTTGGCATAAAACACAAATAATCCTCAATTGCAAAAAGATACCATTCACACAAGGTGAAGATTTCATCGGGGTCAAAAGGAAAAGATACCCACATATCACGGGCAAGGCAACAACTAAGCACCTCAATAGGGCCCTGCCCAACATCAAATGAACTCTCAACAATATCATGAATGTCATCATATGCAAATAAGTAATAAATAAAGGTATCACGTAAAGTATCTTCCTCATCAATATCACTCCCCAATGTAACCTCACCATACGGTTCAAGGACAAGAGTATCCAAGGGGCTACTATGAAGTTGAACATGAAAGGAGGAATTTGCAATTTCTAGACAAGAATTACCTTCCTTTGTAACACTTTCCTTCCCCACAAATGGATCACAATTCCTCAAAGGAAGATGTCCCTCATAGTGGGTTACATATCACATTATAGCCTCCAAAGGAAACTAAATGTTCAACATTACCAAACACCCCACTAGGTTCATCACTCTCAATAGTCACGTCAGCCTCAAATAAAACATTATCCTTTACAAGAGAGTAATCCATGAACAATGAAGAGTTAAAGCATGTCATTTCACTCTCAAAAGAACCAATGTCATCTTTCAATGCATTTTCGCTCACATGACGATCTACATGACACACATCACCACTACAAATTGGAGTCTTATCACGTGACACTAAAGTACGATCAAGAGACTCATTTTGACATGAAACAAACAAGGGTGAGATGTCACATTCTTTCAATTGACCAACTATTTCAACATTATCACTAACTAGAGGTACATTAAACACATCACAAAGATCCTCAAGTAGTGAATTATCATTACAAGCAAGTTGATCAATACAAGTTTCAACACGAGTTGGTAGTATGTCAAACTCACAAGAATTACTAATATGATGACCACATGACATTGTACTACCAATCAATTCACAAGTGCCAACACTAGGTGGACACAAATCGATCTTGCAAGAAGAATCAATTTTGTCATCTAAAGGATCAACTAGTGTTTGAGCACCTTCATTCGATAATGCACTATCATTCAAAGCACAAGTGTCAACACTAGGTGGACACAAATCGACCTTACAAGAAGGAACAATTTGGTCATCAATAGGATCAACTAGTGTGGGGACACTTTCAACAATGGCATTACCAATACACGGCAAGGGAGCATTAGGCTTAACGCAAGGTAAACTAACTTTCATGCTTGACTTGAAATTAAAATCACACAAAGATGTACGAGTATAAGGATAAGTGATCTTACCTTGGTGTTCATGCAAGCTCTTTTGACCAATGGAAGGAATGGTTGTGGCCGCCGTCCTTGCCTTCAAGCATGGGGTTCTCTCAAAAGAGGTACCCCTCAACGATTCATTTCGTCTCACATGTGGCTTGGGATATTGGCTTCTCAATATCCTTTTCATGTCCTCCCAAGTTTTGATGGGACTCCTCACTTGTCTCCCACAACTTTTCACATACTCCCAATATTTGACAAGCTTTGAGTCAAAAGTTTGAACGGCTAAGTCCATCTTCCTTAGTCGTGAGTAGTTGTAGCTAGCAAAGATTTCATCCATCATGAGTTCCCATTCATAGAACTCTTCACCACTAGCGCTCATACATAGGGTAGGCCAACTCACATTGGGCTCTTGCACTTTTATCCTTGGATTCGTTCTATGAAGTATGTTTGGAAATAGAGGTGTCCCCCATTCATTCACAACATACTTATGCCAATTTTGTTCATCCGCAATCCCATGGTCTTCAAACCAAGCAAACCCAAAACACATGTCACAATTGTCCATAGGGAGTATTTCGCAACACACTTTCTCATGGTATTCCCCATAAGAGAAAGGTACATATGCCACATTAGTTAACCTTCCCTTTTGCTTTGCCCTTTTCACTATAGATAACCCCAACCCAACCACAAGACGAGGAGTGACATAACATTCACTAAAGCAGTCATCAATTTCAAGACGAATCCTCTCCTCTTTCAACACCCTCACTAGCATTGAGTGACATCTTCTCTCCATGGAGTAGTACCTGCAAAGAATACTTAGCAAACACGTTAGTAGTAAAGAAACCTCACCACACTCGTGTTTACACTCTTTTGTGCTTGGCTAGCACCACTCGAATGAGCTCACACACTCTTGCCTTTTACCACTCAATTGGATTAGCCGAGGTTGATTCTCGATTGGATTCGGTTGGTTGCAAGGTGCACAATTGCTACTCGAGATTGGAATGGATTCTTGTAGACTCAAGAAGAACGTGGACGACTCAATTAAAACAAACGCACTTGAGCCAAGAAATTAACAACGAGATAAAACGAAGAAAAGCACGAAAGAATTGGCACGAAAGAAATGCGGACACAAGAACTAGCAAACACAAGTAGGAACAACTACTAAATGGCTACTAGTTGAGAGACACAAGAAAATTGGAATGCAAAAATCGGGAAAATAACTAAATTTCGGGCCCGGGTAGGTGATAACTTGAAAACACGACCGGGAGCCCCCAATTTTTTTTTTTTTTTTTTGTTCCCTACCAAAGGATTAGGGACACAAGATCATCAACTAAGGATCAAGAAATTTTTGTTTTGAGAATTGAAATCAAAGAGAATTAAAGTTGAAAAACCTGAAATGTGCAACCCGCGACACCTGTGCAGAACCTGCGACTCGCGGTTCAACCTGCGATAGTGATCCGCGGCTCGCGGTTGATGCAACCAAAAATGTCAATTCTCTGTCACAAGGTGCGACACCACCTGCGACTCGCAGGTGCAACCCGCGATGGTGTTCCGCGGCTCGCAGATGAGGCACCTCAAAACGTTCAACTCTCTGTCACCAGGCGCGACTTCACCTGCGACTCGCAGGTGATACATGCGACTCGCAGATGTCGCATATGGCGTCGCATTTGGGCCAACGTTGGGACTTAAATTTTTTTTTTTTTTTCCGCAAAAATCAGAAATATTTGACAACTTTTGGATCAAATGACCCTTTGGAGAGTCTTCTTCCTTATGAAGATTTGAAGGTCTTCAAGAACACAAGAACACTTCAAAAATTCAACCACCCTCAAATCAACTCCAAATTGGCTCAAATTTCGGATTTAAGTTCTCTTTAATGTAGAGAACCAAGCCCAATAGGTTTCAACCTTTAACTTCACCTTCTTCAACAAGACCCACTTTTAAGTTCTTGAAGCTTTGAAGCTCAACAATGGTGGAACGCAAACCCTAACTCCAAATGGATTCGAAATTGAAGATTTAGACTCTAGAAACACTAAGAAACTCTAATCTAACACTAGATTCAACAAAATCAACAAGAAAAATTCGATTTTTTTTTTTTTTGAATTTCGGATTTTTTTTTTGTTGAATCAAAACCCAAGATTAGATTTGGTAGAACAAACCTAAACTAAGCTCTGATGCCAATTGATACAATAACGGATACGCGGAAGCAATAAATTAACAAGGAAAGTAAATGATAGATAGATTGACACAAGAAAATGGAATTAAAAGCAACCTAAAGGTGTATCAAACCTAAAGACCTCAATTAATTAACATAAACAAGCACCAACCTCTTAGGATGACCTCAAGGGAATTGAATTCCCAAGCAACCAATCCTCTCACAATCAAAGATTCAACAAGAGCCATCCATGACCTCTCTCATAAGTTTCTCTCTCTAGAGACAACTCTCAAAATCACTCATCTTTTCTTCCAAATGTCAAAAGTCCCTAAATGAAATGAAAGACTAACTATTTATACTAACTAAATAATAGAAGACCCTATTATTACATAAATGCCATTAATGAGGCAAGGGCCTTGTTTGGCTTGTCTTGTGGAGATGGAAATCTTGAATTTCCGAATGTGGTCTCTCGTAAACATAGCCTTCCCTGCTCGGTTGCCACTTAATGCTCTTCCATCTCCCATCCGTCCTCTCCATGCTATTATCCAAACTTTGACTCCACGGGACGGTCCTCGAAATGTCTTTGAGGCAACTAGGCTTGTATCACTCATAGGCACCCTATCTTGACCGACTGCATAAGAAAAATTTCCACGATTGCTCCGCAAGTATCTGGATCTGGTTCAATAGCCTGCTCCTTTATGGCAGCTCCATACCAATTTCTGTCTGTTGACAGCTTTGCAGATATATCTCGTGATGTATGCATGATCTTTTTGATGAATGGCCCTTTTGGTGGCAATTTGTTTGAATGAATGGCCCTTGTGGTAATGCTTGTTTGGTATGAATGTCCCTAGTGGCAATGCTTGTTTGAATGAATGTCCTTTGTGGCATGCACATGCTTTTTGTTTGTATGAATGGCCCTTTTGGCATGCAAATGCTTCTATTCGGATGGCCCTTTTGGCATGCAGATGCTTTTTGTTTGGATGAATAGCCCTTTTGGTAACAAGATGCTTTTGTTCAGATGGCCCTTTTGGCCTGCATATGGTTTTTTGTTTGTCTAAATGGCCTTTTTGGCAATGCTTGTTTGAATGAATGGCCCTCGTGGCATTGCTTGTTTGAATGAATGTATGAAATGGCCGTTTTGGCAATGGCTGTTTGAATGAGTGAGCCTTTTGGCATACTTGTTTTTGTTTGTATGAAAAGGCCCTTTTGGAAATACTTGTCTGAATGAATGGCCCTTTCAGCATGCTTTTTTTTTTTTGTAGGAAATGGCCCTTTTGGCAATGCTTGTTTGAATGAATGGACCTTTCGGCATGCACATGCTTTTTGTTTGTATGAATGGCCCTTTTGGCATGCATATGCTTTTTTGTTTATATGAATGGCCCTTTTGGCATGTATATGTTTTTTTGTTTGTATAGCCTTTTTGGCATGCATATAACAGATATGGCCCTTGCGACTTGGTGATCTTTCTTTCGTCCGGAGTGTTGGTTGTGACCCTCGTGGTCGGATGCATCCTTTTTGCTCTTTGTCATGACTCTTTGGTCGAATATGTCCTTTTGTTCTCTATCCTGACCCTTTTGGTCGGATGTAATGCTTTTTTTTTCCGTCCTAACCTTTTGGTCGGATGTATGATTTTTCGTCCATTTTACGACCCTTTCAGTCGAATGCATCTTTCTCCCGTTCATCCATCTTGTAACCTCTTGGGCTAAGGGCTTGTTAAGTTTGCCTTTCCCTTTTTTACCATGAGCAAATGGTTGGTGACATAGCTGTCTTCCTATTTTATATTGAGAAACCTGCATTCACAAAATAAATTAGTTTCATAAGAGGCCGATTAGCGTTGTCGTCCTTCCGTCTGGTGTCTTCTGTTAGCTGCTTCTCTAAATCCGCTTTCTTGGACTCGGTATTTGAGAGATGGCTTTTAGAATGAACTTACGCTAATTGTTGTTGAAAAACCTAAGACAAAAGTTATACAATATGCGTTGTTTTCTTTGAAAATCTTGTTTATTTTAAGTGTCATGACATGTATTTCCGAACGAGTCCCTTTGATCTTCTAGAAAAGTCTTGTTGTCGTATTCCTGAACTGGTGGAATTTTTTAGATCCTTCTAAAAAATTGTGCCCCAGTTTCAGGTCTTGTGTTGCTCGACTCTTATGTTGTCTCAATGTGCAGGAATTTTGAGGTCCCCTAAACAATTCTGCCCCAGTGGACGGTCCGGGTCTATCACCTTCTTTTGCGGACTGTCTTGAAGGGAATTTTTGAGGTTTCCTAAAAAATTCTGCCCCGGTTTAGGGTTGAAGTTGGCTGACTCTTGTGTCGCTTCTCGTACTTCAACCTTTACCGCTTCTTTCCGACTTCTGTGTCTCTAAGGTCCCTTAAGGGTTTTTTGGGTTTTTCTTTTGTGACGAACGAGCTCGAAAGCGCCTACATATCCTATCATAGCAGGAATCAGATTGAATGTAATTCGGAATAAAATTGAGTTTTGGTTTTACTAATAATGCGACTGGGTCGGATATGGACTGCCTACGTATCCCACTGTGAGGAAGTCAGGTCATTGTGTAGTTCATATTACATAGATCATTCTTTTTCCTATTTCATTGCAAAAGTGATTACAAGCAAACGATGCGATTACAGAGAAATAATAATACGATAATAATCCTAAATGTAGTATCACTTGAGAGCGTTGGTATTGATAGCTTTGGGCCATTCTTGTCCGTCCATCTCAGCTAGGACCACGGCTCCTCCTGAAATTACATTGCGGACCATGTACGTTCCTTGCCAATTTAGCGCGGATTTTCCCTTGTATTCATCCTGGTGAGGGAAGACTCACTTGAGCACGAGCTATCCTATTTGAAATAGTCTGGCTATCAACCGTTTGTTGAAAGCACGAGCCATTCTATGATGGTAAAGCTGTTCGTGGCATACTGCGATCATTCTCTTTTCATCTATCATGGCTAGTTGTTCGTAGCGGTTTCTAACCCATTCCGCGTCATTTAGTTTTGCTTCTTTAATGATCCTTAGTGAGGGAATTTTGACTTTCGCGGGTATGACCGCTTCAGTACCATAGACCAGCAAGTATGGGGTTGCTCTGGTAGATGTTCGGGTTGTAGTTCTGTACCCCAACAAAGCATATGGTAGTTGCTCATGCCAATTCTTCTAATTGTCAATCATCATTCGCAGGATTCTCTTGATGTTCTTATTGGCAGCCTCTATGGCTCCGTTTATCTGTGGCCGGTAGGCAATAGAGTTCTTATGGGCCATCTTGAACTGTTCGCAGATGTCTTTCATCAGGTGACTGTTCAGGTTAGCTCCATTGTCCGTAATGATGGACTCTGGCACGCCGAAGCGACATATGAGATTATTTTTTGGAAAGTCAGCCACAACCTTTTTTGGTTACTGACTTGTGAGAAGTGGCTTCAACTAAGTTGGTAAAATAGTCTATGGCGACTAAGATGAATCGATATCCGTTTGATTTCAATGGTTTGATGGGTCCGATGATGTCCATCCCCTATGCCACAAACGACCATGGTGAACTCATTGCATATAGCTCGGTAGGAGGAACCTTGATCAGGTCTCCGTGAATCTGACACTGATGGCATTTTTGCACGAATTTGCAGTAGTCATGTTCCATGGTCATGCAATAATATCCTAACCTCGATATCTTCTTGGCCAAGAGGCATCCATTCATGTGAGATCCGCACGTTCCTACATGTATCTCTTTCAATAATCTTGTGGCCTCTTCGGCGTCCACACATCTGAGTAGCCTGAGGTCACGTGTCCTTTTGTATAGTATTTCTTTGCTAAAGAGAAATTTGTTGGCCACCTCCTGATGGTCTTCTTTTGATTTCCTGAACTATCTTGTAGGTTCCCCCTTTTCTCCAGGTATGCCTTGATGTCGGCGTACTATGGCTTGCCATCCGGCTCTGCCTCGATGTGAGCACAGTACCATGATCCTCTTTCAAGGTGATCTCCAACGGATCAATGTGACTACTTTCGGGGTGCTGAAACATGGAAGCTATGGTTGCCAAGGCATCAGCGAACTCATTCTAAGCCCTCAGAGTATGTTTGAAGTCAAAGCTTTTGAATCTTCCTCACAATCTTTGTATCAAATTTACGTACGGCAAAATCTTGTCATTTTTTGTGGCCTAATTTTCTTTCACTTGATTAATGAATAAATCAGAGTCCCTGATTACTAACAACTCTCGTATGTTCATGTCTAACGCCATTCTGAGACCGAGAATACATGCTTCGTATTCGGCCATGTTTTTAGTACATCTTAAATTGAGCTTTGCGGCCATTGGATAGTAGTGCTATCCTACTTCTGATACCAACACTGCTCCGATGCCATAGCCTTTGTAGTTGACCGCTCCATTGAAGAATAGTCTCCATCCCGAGTATGGCTCGGCCACCTCTTCTTCCATAGCCATTACTTCCTCATTCGTGTAAAAGGTTCGTAGTGGTTAGAGTTCATCATCGACGGGACTTTCTGCTAGTAAATCGGCCAGTGCTTGTCCCTTGACTACCTTCTGTGCTATGTACACGATATCAAACTCGCTTAAGAGCATCTGCCACCTGGATAATTTCCCAATAGGCATTGGTTGCCAAAACATTATACCTCAATGGATCCATTCTGGAGATGTGGTGAGTAGTGAATACTGAGAGGTAATGTCTCAAGTTTTGGGCAACCCATGTCAGGGCGCAACATGTCTTCTCTACAAGCATATATCTTGACTCGCAGGATGTGAATTTCTTGCTCAAGTAATAGATGGCATGCTCCTTTTTTCCATTTTCATTATGTTGGGTGAGCATACATCCAGAGATGTTTTCTGATACTGACAGGTATAAAAACAGCGGGTTCCCTAGACTGGGCGGCACTAGTACGGGAGGATTAGAGAGGTATTTCTTGAATGCGTTGAATGCTTGTTGGCACTCCTCTGTCCTTTTTGTGGGAGCATCTTTCTTTAAAAGTTTGAGGATTTGTTCCATAATCACGGTTGATTGGGCTATGAACAGCCCAATATAATTCAGCCTTCCTAAGAAACTCATGACTTCCTTCTTGGTTTTGGGGGGTGGCTGTGAGGACCCACAGCTGGGCGCTGACCATGCTGTGAACCTCTGGGTATCTGACCCCATAACTGACTGCTGTGGCATCTGCGCCCTGCTGACTAGTCATGACTACTGGAGGTATTGTATGAGCAAGAGACACAGACAATTCGATATACGCTGCAGCGGCTGGTATCGAACCCGTGACCTCTCCCCTTTTGTTCTCCCGAAGGAGACGACTTTCACCAATTGAGCTGCAGCTCAACTGGTAAGAGGCGCTTCCTTCGGGAGGACAAAAGGCTTGAGGTCACGGGTTCGAAGCGCTGCAGCGTGTGCGAATTGTCTGTGATTTCTTGCCACAATAGCTCAGTAGTCCATGCGCAGATGCATGTCAGCTAGTCAGCAGGGTCAGATACCCACAGCAGTCAGTAGAGGGGGCAACCTACAGTGCAGATCACTGTGGATCCTCGACAAAAAGTCGCCTTTTTTGTGAGGACCCACAGCTGGGCGCTGACCATGCTGTGAACCTCTGGGTATCTGACCCCATAACTGACTGCTGTGGCATCTGCGCCCTGCTGACTAGTCATGACTACTGGAGGTATTGTACGGCAGGAAATCACAGACAATTCGAGATAGCACGCTGCAGCGCCTCGAACCCGTGACCTCAAGCCCTTTACATTCCCCTGAGGGAATCGACTCTTACCAGTTGAGCTGCAGCTCAATTGGTAAGAGTCGATTCCCTCAGGGGAATGTAAAGGGCTTGAGGTCACGGGTTCGAGGCGCTGCAGCGTGCTATCTCGAATTGTCTGTGATTTCCTGCCGTACAATACCTCCAGTAGTCATGACTAGTCAGCAGGTCGCAGATGCCACAGCAGTCAGTTATGGGGTCAGATACCCAGAGGTTCACAGCATGGTCAGCGCCCAGCTGTGGGTCCTCACAGTGGCGATTCTTGAATCCCTTTGAATTTGGTAGGATCTAGCTCAATGCCTCTTCGGCTGACAATAAATCCCAAAATCTTACCCGCAGGCACTCCAAATGCGCATTTTGCTGGGTTGAGTTTCAGATGAAATTTGCGAAGCCTATCAAAGAACTTGCACAAGTGGGTGGTGTGCTTTGAGCTTTCCCTCGATTTTATGATAACATCATCCACATAAACCTCAATTTCCCAATGTATCATATCATGAAACCAGGTAGTCTTAAGGCCGAACGGTATTACTTTTTAGTGATAGACTCCCTATTTTTTCAGCATCTTCTTCGCTTATGAGTATCTGATGGCATCCAACGAAACAATCCACGAATGACTGCAGCTCATGCTTGGCACAATTATCGATGAGAATATGGATGTTTGGAAGGGGAAAGTTATCCTTTGGACTGGCCTGGTTGAGGTCTCGGTAGTCCACACGGATTTGAATCTTCCCGTCCTTTGTGGGTACTGGCACTATGTTGGCCAACCAGGTGGGGTAGGACGTTACCTCCAATATTTCGGATTTGATTTGCTTTTCCACTTCGTACTTTATCCTAATACTCATATCTTGTTTGAATGTCCGGGTCTTTTGTTTGATCGGGGAAAAACCCTCTTTGATGGACAGTATGTGGGCCACTATCTTAGTGCTTAACCCTAGCATATTGGCGTATGACCAGGTAAAGACGTCTACATACTCCTTTAGTAGAGCTAAGAGCTCTTTTTTTTGAGACGCCACCAAATGCATGCAGATTCGAGTTTCATTCACATTCTCTTTGTCACCGAGGTTGATCACCTCAGTTTCATCCATGTTAGGCTTCTCCTTATTTTCCAACTCTTCTACCCGGCCTTCTGGAATCAATATCTTCTTATTATACTCCTCGTACCCTTGTTCGTCATTTTTCTCATTCGTTTCACGACATGTTATGACGTTTTTGGTTGTTTTATCATTATTATTATTACTAAAAAAGCGAGGCAAAGTGAAGTTAGGGTATTTTTTTTAATTTATTAGGCATGACTATAAAGAGCGCTTTTGAATGAACTGGAGCTTTCTATTAATTCGAAGGCAATTTTAATTGCAAACTACGGTCCTGGTCTGGATTAACATCAGATCAGTCCCATTTTTTAACATCACAAAGCAAATTTAAACGGATGATCGTTCGAGCCTTGGCCGATTTCATATGTTTTAGCAAAAGATTTAAAAGAAGCCCATCTCTCTACTAAGGTGCTAGGAGGGGAGTGGATGTCTAGTTGTTCAGGCGCTCTCCCGAGCTCAGATTCCCGATGATGGGTGTTTCTTCGTATTATTTTATGATGGCATAGCATTCTTCTTCTCCAAACAGCAGCTCCAAGCTCTCATCAGCTTCTTTGTTAGTAGACATTTGCTTCTTGTTGGGAAATGACTGGTACAAATCTGTAATTTGTTGAGGCAGTTCCTTTTCCCTTGATTCTCTTTTGATGGCCTTCATGAGCTCACCTTCGATAGGAGAATACCTATAACACCCAGTAAATTTGGGTTAGGTGTAAATGTGTAAAACTAGAATTAAGATGATATTTTAGCTATATGGAAACTTTCGGGATGAAGTAGTGTAACATCTCGGGTGTTTGGACTTTGGCTCGACTTGTTGTAAAAGAAAAATAATGAAATTTAGAGAGTTTCACATTTTTGCGAAAGTGGACTTGGGGCCTACTTCAAGCAGTCATAAGCCCTTGATTATTTGGGGATTTGAAGAAACACATAAAATGATTATTGTTGTGCGGGTAAATATCTTTCCAGCCATATAAGGATCACGCCAATCAGAGATCGGGGTAAAGAGATATGATATTTGCGAAATGGCTAGTAGTAAGGTGCTTAAGATTCGATAGAATAGGCTAAGTTTACGTTAGGCCTGTCTTCCAGCTCATTTTCGTGAAAATCCATTAAGAATGTGAGAAAACTTAAAGCATGAAAGTTGTAGATCTTTGAAATACCTTTCCCACGATATATTGTGGAGGCCGAACAGAGTTATGTACAAGAAGTTATGTGCATTACAAAAACACTGCAAAGAAATCAACATAGATTACCCGTGTCGGATTCGCGTCAAGCGTGAGGGCGCGTGCGTGGGACCTGTGTCGCATACCCATTGCGGGAACACACCTCTCTAACCAGGAATGTTCAGGAATTAGACGTATGTCGCGGGCCTAATGTGGGAACGACGAATTTTCGGGTCAAAAGTTGGATTTTCGCGTTTTTGTTCCTATTTAAGCATGGGGTTAGTTCCTAAATATCCCTAAGGGGCGTGTGGAGTTTGTATAAGAGGTACGATTTCTAGTTTTCTGAGTTTATTAATAAGGTATAGATTGGTGTAGAGTATTCTACAAGATTAGAATCCGCAAATGACTTACATGAGGTCCAAGAAAACATTTTTAAGGCTAGAAAAGCCCTAGTTTTTCGAAAAAGGGTAGAAATCCCTAAAATTTGTTTAAGTCTAATATTTGTCATCTAAAATCATTGTAGTGTGATTGTTGAACATTGTGGATTCCGTTTGGTAGATTCTTAGCGGGATTTGAGGTATATCTCATTTTTAACATACTCTTTCGAACACTTTTTATGAACTCTTTGGTTGTGGTTTGTGTGCGTGAGGGACAAGCCTACATTAAACCTTGTTTGTACTATATTAATATACGTATTCATGCTTGTTTTCCTCTCTAAAGAATTATTGATAATTGATTTATAAAGCTTTGGTACTCGAACTTGAATTACCCCATAAGGGACGTTTGAACTTGATAATTGAAAAGCTTGCCTATCTCATGAGAATGCTCTATAATGGATTGTGTTGAACTTGAAACTTGTTTAAAGAAGTGTACCCGATTTCTAAACTAAAATGGCTTGATGTACCCCTATATGGGATGATGAATATAATCCTTAATGAATAATGTCATTATCATGACATGATATGGTTTGTGTTTGGCCTAGCTATTCAGGAGGAAGGGTAGTCACTATGGGTCCTAGTGGTGTTAGCCTAGCCATTCGAGAAGAAGAGCAGCCATCGAGGATTCACAATCTCGGTGTGATCTCAGCCTAGCTATTGGGGAGGAAGGGTAGCCACTGGGGTTGATAACCCCGATGTGGTGCATCTATGCGGTTTAGGGAACCTTAAATGGTCACCCTTCGTTGTGTTGATTTGGCCCTGTATCGGCACGTGTTACACTTTGGTTGCCTGTGAGTGGCTTGTTGATGATCTTGAATTCATGATTGAAAGACTTAATTGTGACAAATGACATAACGAGTTGAAATTGATTTATTTCCTCTTTTACGGTTTTGCTTAATGGTGTAACTAAGTTGGTGATTTACACTATCTCTGAAATGAAACTGCTTTTATTGACACCATTTTGCTGATCCATATTATATTATTTTATTATATTAAATATTGTCCCAGAGACACTCACTGAGTACCTAGTACTTAGACATACCATTGTTGTTTTTGATGGTGTGTTAGGCAACGTTGAGGAGCAAGTTCATGATACGCATGCAGATTAATAGAACTTGCTACTTTCTGGACTTTTTGGTGAGCTCACATGCTTGTTCATGGGGTACCATCCTATCTTAGTTATTGTTTTAGTTTCTGGGCTGCATCCCTGTTACACCTTGGAAATTTCATGTCGTCGCGAAGTGAATAAACCAATGCGAGCTTAAGGGTAACAGGAATTTCTTAAGACTATAAGGCGGATATTTAGTGGTCTTAGAATGCATACGTTAATATTTTGAAGCCATATGAATTGATGAAATAAGGATTGATAAGGACAAGTGGAGTATAAGTGGGGTTTAGGAAAGGTTTCGTAAATCATCGCGTTAAGGATTGTTTGGTAAGGCCTTGAGGACGAGTTAAAGGGATATTAGATCATTAATGATGTATTAAACAAGTGTTAAGAAGGTTGTATAAGGATTGGAGATCAAACAAAACGACGAGGACAACTTCGGAAAAACTGTGAGTTACACGACCACCTTCACGAACCGTGGAACTTTATACGGACCGTATAAGGGTCCGTATAACCCAACAACAACAATGTTTTCCATGGTGGTGATCCACAGACACTTATACGGACCGTATAAGTGTTATATAGACCGTATAAGCGGTCCGTATAAGTCCCGACAGACTGATTAAGTTGCAACTATAAATACATGTTCCCACTTTATTTTCTGATTCTTTCCACTTCTCCACTTCTCTCCAAGCTTCTAGAATATTACATACATTTCATTTTCAAGAATACAAGGGGAAATCAAAGGTTTATACCATAAATTCAAGTGAATAGAGTGCAAGGAAGCTCTTTGGGGTTGCTAGAGTCAAGAAATCCTTTAGAAGTTGAAGTTAGGGTTTTCTTCAAGTGAAGTATTGCCAACCAAAACCCGTTCCTACGCATTCAAAGGTGAGATTTATGATTATTCCATGTTGTTTAAGGTGCTGAAAAGTTGGAACACTTGGATTATGGAAGAGGATGGAAGATGGGTTACAAAATATGGAATTTGTGGTAATTATGAATAGTAGATTAATATGAATCGTGAATATTGATATGATTGTGATTGTAATTAATTTAGGAATGATGTTAAGAGTATGAGAGAAACATTAGATGAGAATGAATGTAACGTTGTATTATGATTATGATTATGGATAACCTTGAGAGGAAATTTTGGGGATTGGATAATGATGAATTTGACTAAGTCATTGATGATGATATTATGAATGTTAATATTGACGTTTGGGAGTTGACATACGATACGGAGAAAGTAGTAGAAACAAAGGAGATGCTGCTCAATTTTCTATAGCTTTAGTTCAAACACGCTTATGTTATTGATTATCTAATATGAGTATAAACTCTCTTGAAGGTAGAAACATGAATATTAGAGAGGAACATTCAAGCGATAGAGTAGCTAAGCGAAAAGGTATGTAAGGCTAGTCCTTTCTTTCTAAGGCATGATTCTTATGACATGATATTCCCTATCTCTTCATGACTTTCCGACATCCCGAAAATTATGAGTCAATCTTAGTAAAGAGCTTCATATAAGACAAGATAAGAGATATGTTACGAGCATGATGAGGATGATGATGAGTCTAAGTCTAAAGAGTATATGGTCCATGATATTATGTTTCTACATAGCTAATGATTCTTATTATGATCCATTGATGTTGTTCATTGTATACACTCACCTTATATGCTAATTCCTTCAACGTGAGGCAGAATGCTTATGAATACTCCATAATGAAATCGGAGGGGGGGGGGGGGGGGGGGGGGGTTCACGACCTTACGTCACCCCGATAGATGTATAGTCTGTTTTTAGTTTTATGCATGATTCATGATAAGTATGTGATGATGATATTACACCGTGCCTACATGGCCGGGTTGTTAGACCCCGTATCTTCGAAGAAGCACTTATCAAATTTGAAACATAAGTACGTTGAGTTATGGTTAAGTAAAACCACTTTGGAATATAAGGAGCAAGCATTATTAAGTACATTTAATGAGGAAGGATGTATATATGGTATACCAGAAGGTTTTATAAGGAAATGTGTGGAAGAAATGGAGTAGTACGACTTTGGAAAAAGGATGGGTAATGTTTTGTGTGAAAATTGTGGTCCAACTTGGTGGACGAATATCTCTTAGCATATGAAGTGTTTTAAGGTGAAACAAAAGCCTAAAATGGATTTCGTCGAGTCTAGTTTCCAACGCAATAAACCGCTCGTCGATTGGATTTCGAAGTAGAGAATTATGGATGTTACAAGTTCAGCTGACAGAGCAGAAACGCGTGCTACAGTACTGCTACAGTACCCGATTGCTACAGTACTACTACAGTATATGCTATAGTGACCCCGAATTTGACCCTTATAAAAAGGGTAAGGACCCCCTTTTTTCACCAGATTGTTCTGGAAAATTCCAGAAATTGAAGAGAGAGAGAGAGGGAAACAAAAAGTGAGTAATTTTTTAGTCGCGGAGTAGTGGTTTAGGTCCGGGTAACGCATGGTTATGATTCTAGTATCGTTTTGCGGGAGGTTTTAGCGTGGATATTGAGGATATTGCTGTCTTAACAAGAAAAAAGGTATGAGTCCTTCTCTTTTGGTATTATTTAAGGCTTCTTTATGGAGATAAAGTCGCTAAACAACCGTGTAGTAAGTTTGTTAGTTATGGAAGTTGGAAAAGAGCGTGTGGGCTATTTTATGGTACATATTGGTGTTGGAAATGATGTCATTTATGTTGGTATTGTTGTTGTGGTTGTTGGTTGCTGAATTGTGATTTCGCGCTAGGCATATAAACAGAGGAGATGCTGCCAAAATTTTGGCAGATTTTTGGAAGAATTATTTAAAGGCTTAGGATAAGTATATGATAATGGGCCTAATCATAGTATGAATGGTCTTATATGTAGACTTGCGGGCTCGGACGGATAAGCGTAGCTAGTTGGTGGCTGAACAGGTATGTCAAGGCTCGTTCCCTTTCTTTCAAAGGCATGATCCCTATGGTATGACTTCATAAATGCTTCCGTAACCTTCTTGTCTTCAAAAGCTAAAAGTCCATGCTTCTTAAAACTTCTGATAATGTCAAGGATAGGAATGATTTTATGATGATGACTCTAGTTCTAAAGGCTCCAAAGTGTATGTAAAATTACCCTTTCTTTCCTTATGGCATGAATTACATAAACTGAGCGAACAACGAACACATATGACTCCAAGGAACACTTTAATTCTCAAGTGTTGGTTTATTCTGTTTATTCTATGAGTCTCAGATGATGACTTGGTTTGTATATGGTTACTCATGATATTCTACTCGTACATACCTTTAATATATCATTCATGGAGTCTCGGGCCGGGTACGTATTCGTGCACAATTTCATTGAATTGTTCACTGAGTCCCTCACTAGAGGGCCGGGTACGGTATATATATGATGATTTCACCGAGTCCCTCACTAAAGGGCCGGGTACCGTATATATATCATGATTTCACCGAGACCCTCACTAGAGGGCCAGGTACGGTATATATATGATGATTTCACCGAGTCCCTCACTAGAGGGCCCGGGTATAGTATATATATGATGATTTCACCGAGTCTCTCACTAGAGGGCCGGGTACGGTACATATATGATGATTTCACCGAGTCCCTCACTAGAGGGCCGGGTACGGTATGATGATTTCACCGAGTCCCTCACTAGAGGGCCGGGTACGGTATATATATGATGATTCCACCGAGTCCCTCACTAGAGGGCCGGGTACGGTATATATATGATGATTTTACCGAGTCCCTCACTAGAGGGCCGGGTACGGTATATTATATATATGCATGACTCTCATCTCATAAGGCACAGATGCATTGGTATCCTTGATTATCATACTTGTCTCCTGTCGTCTTCTACTCAGACATGATCTTCATTATTGTACTTCATGCTTTACATACTCAGTACATTTTTCGTACTAACCCCCTTTCTTCGGGGGCTGCGTTTCATGCCCGCAGGTACAGACACTCGGTTTGGTGATGCTCCGGCTTAGGACTTCTGCCCAGCTGCTTGGAGAGCTCCATTGTTCCGGAGCTTGAGTCATTTGGTACAGATCCTTTGGTAGAGGCTTTGTTATACGCCTAGAGGTCTGTATACATATGTGGGTTGTGTATATACGGTTTGGTCAGCTATATCGATGTAGTTCGTCTTGGACGTCCCCGTGTATAGCGACAGCCTTGTCAGCTTGCATATTTGTTATGTTTTGGTTAACTGTGACTTCTCAGCAGACAGGTTCATTCTGATATACGGCATTACGATTCTACAACATATTTTTATAGATTTCCACATTGTCCTTAGCATCAGTCTGATTATATCTAACAGGTTCGTATACGGGTGTCCAACTCAGGAACTAGTCATGGCCCATCGGCTTGGGTCGTGACACGGGCAGACACCGCTAAAGCGGGTAGCGTATACACCATGTCTAGATGGCATGGGCAGACACCACTAGTGGGCGGCATGAGATGGTACCCCGGACGCGGGAGGCCTGGACGTGGGCTAATGATTATCACACCGTACCTATATGGTCGGGCAGCTTATACATTTATGCATACATGATATGATGATGATTATGAAGTAAGTTAGCATGCATTATTTCAGTTTTAAGTGACAGTCAGTTACAGATCGCTCTTCACTCGATGTCTCCGTATTTCATTGATATATCATTATTGTTCAGGCCTTACATACTCAGTACAATATTCGTACTGACGTCCGTTTTCTTTGGATGTTGTGTTCATGCCCACAGGTAGACAGGGAGACGGTGCAGATCCATAGGAGCTATCAGCAGATTTACAGGAGCACTCCATTATTCTGGAGGTGCTATTTGGTTTATTCTTCTGTGTGTGTGTGTGTGTGTGTATATATATATATGTATATGTATTTTGGGCACGACGGGGTCCTGTCCCGTCCATATGTCTAGTATTCTAGTAGAGGCTCGTAGATACGCATGTGTGGGTAGTATGGTCTCATGATGTTACTATTGATAGCCGAAGGGCTTATGTATATGAAAGTAATTATGTTTCCAAATGAAAAATGGTTTTCCTATGATTTGAGTATATAATTAACGAATGTACTCTTTATGACTATGATGAGTAATAAAATGAGTGGTGCTCGGTGGTTAGCCCCGGTACCCGTTATGGCCCCTAGTAGGGTCTTGTAAAAAGTGGTATCAGAGCAGTTCGGTCCTAGGAAGTGTCTACGAGCCGTGTCTAGTAGAGTCTTGTTTATGGTGTGTTGCACGCCACACTAATAAACAGGCGGCTACAATGCATTTAGGAAAAATGACCATCTTTCATCTTAAGAGATCGTGCAATAGAGCTACATTATATGATTTTCTCCTCTTAATAGTGTGCTATGATTGCAGAAATGCCTTCCAAGGGAAAAGGTACAGTCGCCTAGAAGGGCAAGCCTATGATGAAAAGGCGGGGAGAAAGAGAGCCGCTAATGAATGTAGAAGAGGGCGAGTCACATAATGAGGCTCCATCTAATACTTCCTCCGCTCCGCTTATTATAGAAGAACAGGAAGGGGCATCAACTCCAGCTCCTATGCCTCCAGTTCCTCTACCGGCTACTTCCGGTCAACAAGTGACCGAGGCTATTCATTTATTGACGCAGTTAGTTGCCGCCCAGGCATAGCGGCAGACTGCTAATCCAAGAGATCGGGCAACTTGTTACACCTTGGGAATTTCCCCGTTAGCGTATAGCGAATAGGCCAAAGAAGGGTATGACGAATATGATATTTTGACGAGTAAGAAAGAGTATTAGATGACCCTAAACGAGAACTCAAAAACATATGAGGCACAGAAAGAAAGTTGTTAAGGAAAGCAAGCCATATATTGTGTAACAGATAAGAATTTCGAGTGACGAGTTAATGATGGCATAATGATGTATCGAAGAAGAGTGATAACGTTCCTTAGATTGGTATTGAGGTGTTAAACAAGTGCCAAAAAGGTTCCATAAGGATCGGAGATCAAACGAGTCAAAGAAAACAAGTTCCGGAGAACTGGACAACATACGGCTAGACATACTGGCCGTATAATATTCACGGACCGTATGTCCAGTCCGTAGATCCAGTCCAGAACAACAAGTTTCACTGGACCAAATATACAGTCCCAACATACGGTCAGTAAAAATTATACGGATCATATGTTTGTCCGTATAAAGTGGCTCAGCCAGCTTTTGTGTTTAAATATAGGGGACCCTTTTCATTCCATTTTTATTTCATCATTCACTCCTCAAGTCAAGAGACCTTTAGAACCTTCTCTAACACTCATCCACAAGAAAATCAAGGGAAATCCAAGATCAACAACACCAAATTCATGAAAACAAGAGTGTGAAACCTAGCTCAAGTTCATCTTCCTCAAAGAAAACCAAAAGAGGTGAAGTAGGGTTTTGGTGCTAGAGGAGAAACTCCTCTCAAGACTTGTTCAACCATCATCTAAGCTAAGTTTCATGCCTATACCGTGTTGTTTAAGGTGTTGGAAGGTTAGGATAACCGAATGGTAGTAAAGCATAGCAAATAGGTCATAAATGAGTGAATAGTGCCATGGCTAGATGGTAGTTGAATTGAATCATGAATATTAATGTGTTGTGATTATGAATATGTTCTAATTGACATTTATACCATGAAATAAGTGTTATATACGAGGAAACGCGATAATGAGTTATAAGTATAAATGTGGAGAAATTAGAGAGAAATGGTGGATTGTGGTTAATGCATGTAAATGATGATTGTTGATTTCAATATTGTGGATGTTATTGTGAGCGTTTGAGAGTTGATATAGAATACGGGAAAAGTAGTAGAAACAAAGGAAGTGCTGCCGAATCTTCTCTAGAAATGGTAGCGCATTCTTATGGTTGATTAACGTTAGTGCGAATTCCCTCTTGAAGGTAGAGACGTGATATCGAAGTAGAACAAGCGAACGATAGCTTAGTTAAACGTCAAAGGTATGTGAGGCTAGTCCCTTCTTTCTAATGGCATGAATCCTATAGCGTAACGTTTTTCTTATCCATAAGCCTATGTCCATAATTAGCTACACAAGGTAATGAGTTAAAGTATAGGGATTCTAGTGATGTTACTTATCGCTTACACTCGCCTTATATGCTAATTCGTTCAAGGTGAGGCAGAATGTCAATGATTGTTCCATAATGCAATCGGGGGATCACGACCTTACATCACCCCGATAAAGTATGGTTTGTCCTGAGCCTTATGCATGTATTATGATAAGCTAAGCATATTATGATGAGAATATGATGATATTACTATTACACCGCGCCTATTTGGCCGGGCAGTCACCGCTAAGGCGGGCAGCTATACGATACACCATGGCCAAATGGCATGGCAGACACCACTAGTGGGCGGCATTTGACGATACCCCGGACGCGGGAGGCCTGGACGCAGGCTCATGTTATGATTATCACACCGATCCGATATAGACGGGTAGTTTATACATTATGCATAGATGATATGATGATGAGCATGAGTAAGACAGCATGACTTGCTTTTCTTATACTTGACAGTTAGATTCTGATGTTCCATATTAGTATCTTATTTACATCATTCTCTTATTTCGTTGTTTATGCCTCTCATACTCAGTACAATATTCGTACTGATGTTCGTTTTCTTTGGATGTTGTGTTCATACCCACAGGTAGACAGGGAGGAGAGCTCGATCCATATCCATAGTAGCTGTCAGCTGATTGGAAGCCCTCCATTGTCCCGGAGGTGGTTATGATTATTCTTTTGTGTATATATATAGCCATGTATATGTATTTTGGGCACGACGGGGTCTTGTCTCGTCCCTATGTTCAACACTCCAGGAGAGGCTCGTAGATACGCAGTGCGGGTTAGATGGTCTCACGAGATCGCTACTGTATACATATATATATATATATATATATATATATTATTTTGATAGCCTAGGGCACATGTACATGAAAATATTTTATGTTTTTATACGAAATATGATTTTCCTACGCTATGAGTATAAAGATGATAAAAAGAGCATTAAAGGAGTAAACTAAGCGACAGAACGAGCAGTGCTCAGTGGTTAGCACCGGGTACCCATCGCGGCCCCTAGCTGGGTCGTGACAAAAGTTGTATCAGAGATGTTCGGTCCTAGGAAGTGTCTACGAGCCGTGTCTTTAGAGTCTTGTTTATAGTGTGTTGCACGCCATATCAATAAACAAGAGGCTACAGGGCACTTAGGAAAAATGACCATCTTTCTTCTATGAGATCGTGCGATGGAGCCATGTATAAGATTTTATCCTCCATAATAGTGTGTTATGATTTCAGAATGCCGCCAAAGGGAAAGGCTACAGCCGCCCAGAAGGGCAAGACTACGACAAAGAGGCGGGTAGAAAAAGGGCCTCCAATGAATATTGAAAAGGGCGAATCACATAACGAGACCTTGTCTAATACTTCCTCTACCCCGCCCAATGTGGGAGAACAAGGAGGAGCCCCAGCTCCAGTTTCTCTGCCGGCTGCTTCGGGTCAACAAATGACCAAGGCCATCCAGTTATTGACACAATTGGTTGCCGCACAGGCACAACGACAAAATGTGGGTTCAAGTGACCGGGCAGCAAGAACCAAGGCCCGTGATTTTATGAGCCTAAATCCTCCGGAGTTCTTCGGGTCAAAGCCGGAGGAAGACCCACAAGGTTTCATTGATGAAATGTTGAGGACATTGAAGATTGTCCATGCCTTCGAGACCGAATCCGTGGAGTTGGCATCTTATAGACTCCGGGATGTGGCGGTGTTATGGTACAACAACTGGTTATTATCAAGAGGAGAGAACGCGCCTCCTCCGGTTTGGCAAGAGTTTGTAGATTCTTTTATTCGTCACTATTTGCCACCTGAGGTCCGCCGAGCTAGAGCAGATAGATTTCTGAATTTGAGGCAAGGAAACATGAGTGCCTGGAAGTATAGCATGAATTTTAATTCTTTTGCTAGATATGCTCCGAATATGGTGGCTGACATGGGAGACCGGGTACATAGATTTGTGAGTGGCCTAGGGCTACATCTATTCAGAGATTGTCTGACAGCTTCCTTGCAAGACGGGATGGATATTTCCCGCATACAGGCCCATGCACAGAATTTGGAGGGGCGACAACAACAACAAAGAGGAGACCGTGATATCGATAGAAGGCAAGGCAAGAGGGCCAGATCCATTGGAGCTAGCAGTGATCATAGAGGGGGATCAAGGCAGACATATTCTGGGTACTCAGGCCAGTCAGTGATGAGTGCACCTCCTCGATTCGCAGGTAGGAGATTTTATTGCTCCTTCCATTCAGGACAGGGCCATAGTTCGAGGGTTTCAGATTCCCAGTTCAGGGAATATTATAGTCAGAGGAGACCCCTAGTGCAGCGATGCAACCAATGCGGCAGATTACATTCCGGACAGTGTCGTCAGGGTTCGGATGCCTGTTATACTTATGGTCAGGTGGGGCATATGATGAGAGATTTCCCGTCGATGAGTGGCAAAGTTGGAGTTCAGCCTACAAGTTCAGCAGCTGGTTCTTCATCAGTACGCCTAGTAGGTCAGACTCCCCAGATGACAGCAGGCCGAGGTAGAGGTCGAGGGGCAGCATCTACTTCAGGTGCCACTCAGCCCCATGTATATGCTTTAGCCGGACGACAGGATCTCGAGTCCTCTTTGGATGTAGTTACAGGTATATTGTCTATATTCTCCCAGGATTTGTATGCATTGATAGATCCCGGTTATACATTCTCTTATATTACTCCATATGTTGTTGGTTGTATTTGGGTGAAACCCGAGTCAATTAGACCCTTTGAGGTACTCACTCCGGTTGGTGATCCCGTGATAGCAAGACAAGTGTACAAAAATTGTGTCATTGTGATATGTGATCGTCAGACCAAAGCTGATTTGATTGAGCTAAAAATAGTAGATTTTGATGTAATCATGGGTATGGATTGGTTGGCCTCGTGTTATGCAAATGTTGATTGCCGCACAAAAGTGGTTCGATTTCAATTTCTGGAAGAGCCCGTGCTTGAGTGGAAAGGTAATGCAGCATCGCCGAAGGGTAGGTTTATTTCCTACCTCAAGGCAAGGAAGATGATAGCCATGGGTTATGTTTATCACTTAGCCCGGGTTCATGACACCGAGGCAAAGCCGCCAACTTTCCAGTCAGTTCCGATTGTGAATGAATTCCCAGATGTGTTTCCCGACGAGCTTCCAGGTCTTCCACCAGAAAGAGAGATTGACTTCGCCATTGATGTGTTGTCGGACACCAAGCCTATTTCTATTCCCCCTTATCGAATGTCCCCGACAGAATTAAAGGAGCTAAAGGCGCAGTTGAAGGACTTGCTCGAGAAGGGATTTATTAGACCCAGTTTATCACCGTGGGGAGCACCAGTCTTGTTTGTGAGAAAGAAGGACGGTTCCCTGCGAATGTGCATCGATTATAAGCAATTGAACATAGTGACGATAAAGAACAAATATCCTCTTCCAAGGATTAATGACTTGTTCGACCAGTTGCAAGGTGCCAAGTGGTTTTCTAAAATAGATTTGAGGTCGGGTTATCATCAAGTGAGAGTTAGAGAAGCAGATATTCCAAAAACAGCCTTCAGAACGATCTATGGCCACTATGAATTTCGGGTGATGTCATTCGGGTTGACTAATGCTCCGGCTGTATTTATGAATCTGATGAACAACATATTCAGGCCCCTCTTGGATCTATTTGTGATAGTATTTATTAATGACATTCTGGTGTATTCTCGCACGGAATCAGAACATGCAGATCATTTGAGAATGGTTCTTGGCATTCTTCGAGCCCGAGAATTGTATGCAAAATTTTCAAAATGCTAGTTTTGGCTAACTTCTGTAACATTTCTGGGCCATGTTATTTCAGATTATGGCATTCGAGTCGACACTCAGAAAATTGAAGCTGTGAAGACTTGGCCAAGGCCTACGACGCCTACAGAAGTTCGTAGTTTTCTGGGTTTGGCAAGTTATTATAGAAGATTCGTAGAGGGCTTGATACAATAACGGATACGCGAAAGCAATAAAATGACAAGGAAAGTAAATGATAGATAGATTGACACAAGAAAATGGAATTAAAAGCAACCTAAAGGTGTATCAAACCTAAAGACCTCAATTAATTAGCATAAACAAGCACCAACCTCTTAGGATGACCTCAAGGGAATTGAATTCCCAAGCAACCAATCCTCTCACAATCAAAGGTTCAACAAGAGCCATCCATGGCCTCTCTACAAGTTTCTCTCTCTAGAGACAACTCTCTAAAAAATCACTCATCTTTTCTTCAAATGTCAAAAGTCCCCTAATGAAATGAAAGACAATGTATTTATACTAACTAAATAATAGAAGACCCTATTATTACATAAATGTCATTAATGAGGCAAGGGCCTTGTTTGGCTAGTCTTGTGGAGATGGAAATCTTGAATTTGCGGATGTGACCTCTTGCGTATAGCCTTCCTTACTCGGTGGCCACTTTAATGCTGTTCCATTTCCCATCCGTCCTCTCCATGCTATCATCCAAACTTTGGCTCTACGAGACGGTCCTTTAAGTGTCCTTGAGGCAACTCGTCTTGCATCATTCTCCCCTTCTTGAAAAGGATTCGTCCTCGAATCTAAACCTTGAAAAACCATAAGGGAGACAAACAAAAACATACTCCTCAAGGATTGAGGGTTAGCACACAATGCAATAATCACATATTCATGCCAAGGATGAACAAACTTGTGGTACAAACACACATCTATGACAATCATGACTAACATTTGCACACATGAGGTATCAAGTAGTTGATTCCTCCAAGGTTCATGACATAAGGGAGTAATAAAACCAATGGGTTCAAAATACGAAGTATGCCACTCGACATTGGTTCTATTTGACATGTAGAATAATGTCCAAACAAGAACACTCTCATTTTTCAAGCAAGGACTCCCCCAAGATAGTGCTCTCAAATCACACAAGGTGTCACCCGGATCAAAGGGAACGAACATCCATCTAGTGTGGTCAAGAACACAATCGGCTAGATCATAAGAGCCTTCTCCCACATAAGATGCACTCCCTATATGCTCAAGAATGTCATCATAGGCAAGCAAGTAATAAAGAAAGGTATCACGTAAAATAACTTCCTCATCAATATCACTCCCCAATGTAACCTCACCATACGGTTCAAGGACAAGATTATCCAAGGGATCACAAGAATTACTAGACAAGAATTACCTTCCTTTGTAACACTTTCCTTCCCCACAAATGGATCACAATTCCTCAAAGGAAGATCTCCATCATGGGAAAGAGTGTCTTCATTCCATAGTGGGTTACATATCACATTATAGCCTCCAAAGGAAACTAAACGTTTGACATTACCAAACATCCCACTAGGTATTTCACTCTCAACAGTCATGTCATCCTCAAATAGAACATTATCCTTTACAAGAGAGTAATCGATGAACAATGAGGAGTCAAACCATGTCATTTCACTCTCAAAAGAACCAATGTCATCTTTCAATGCATTTTCGCTCACATGACTATCCACATGATACACATCACCACTACAAATTGGAGTCTTATCACGTGACACTAAAGTCCGATCAAGAGACTCATTTTGACATGAAACAAACAAGGGTGAGATGTCACATTCTTTCAATTGAACAACTATATCAACATTATCACTAACTAGAGGTACATTAAACACATCACAAAGATCCTCACGTCGTGAATTATCATTACAAGCAAGTTGATCAATACAGGTTTCAACACGATTTGGTAGCATGTCAAACTCGCAAGACTTACTAACAAGATGACCACATGACATTGTACTACCAATCAATTCACAAGTGCCAACACTAGGTGGACACAAATCTATCTTGCAAGAAGAATCAATTTTGTCATCTAAAGGATCAACTAGTGTTTGAGCACCTTCATTCGATAATGCACTATCATTCAAAGCACAAGTGTCAACACTAGGTGGACACAAATCGACCTTACAAGAAGGAACAATTCGGTCATCAATAGGATCAACTAGTGTGGGGACACTTTCAACACTGGCATTACTAATACACGGCAAAGAAGCATTAGGCGTAACGCAAGGCAAACTAACTTTCATGCTTGACTTGACATTAAAATCACACAAAGATGTAGAAGTATAAGGATAAGTGATTTTACCTTGGTGTTCATGCAAGCTCTTTTGACCAATGGAAAGAATGGTTGTGGCCGCCGTCCTTGCCTTCAAGCATGGGGCCCTCTCAAAAGAGGTACCCCTCAAAGATTTATTTCTTCTCACATGTGGCTTGGGATATTGGCTTCTCAATATCCTTTTCATGTCCTCCCAAGTCTTGATGGGATTCCTCACTTGTCTCCCACAACATTTCACATACTCCCAAAATTTGACAAGCTTTGAGTCAAAAGTTTGAGCGGCTAAGCCCATCTTCATTTCTTGTGAATAGTTGTAGCTAGCGAAGATTTCATCTATTATGGACTCCCATTCCTCATATTCTTCTCCACTAGCTTCCCTAGCCAGGGTAGGCCATTTCACATGGGTAGATCGCACTTTTGCACTTGGACTCTTCCTAGTAAGTATGCATGGAAAGAGAAATTTCCCTTTCTTGTCCACTACAAATCGATGCCAATCTTGTTCATGTGGGATTCCATGGTTTTGGAACCAAGGGACTCCTAAACATACATGACAACTATCCATTGGAAGCACATCACACCAAACCTCCTCTTGGTACTCGCCAAGTGAAATGGATACCATCACTCTCTTATCAACCCAATACCATCCCTCGTCATAATAAGGATTTCGCCTATTCACACAAGGTAGCCTTAACTCTTCAACCGCGCGAGGGGTGATGAAATTGGTGTAACAATCGTCATCAAGCACAAGAGTTCCCTCTCTACCACACAGGTTTACCTTGGTCTCCATGAATCTCATCTTTGGAACCACCTTCTTTTGCATAGGACGACTCCAACTAGTACTCACATTCCCACTCATGCCTCTTTGCTTCGGGTAGGAAGTACTACAAGAAGAAGCATATGTATGCCCACTAGACGTCCTTCCATAATCCACATTAGCACTTCCACTACCTCCATAGACATACCCTCCATGAGTCCTATTTGTATAAAGATTTTCCCCATAAGACCCATAAGACACATACGAAGGAGAATCATATTTCGAGTCGCCTTCATCATCACGATGTATAGCACAAGACTCTTCACCTTCATTATCTTCGTCATACAAAGCATAACAAGGTTCTTCTTCATCCCCATCTTCCTCATGAGACACATGAGAACCGCTCTCTTCACATTCTCCTTCAAAATAGTAATTCTCTCCTTGAACTTCCTCATGATCACCATTCCCCATAGCCCTCATATTCCCCATCGTCACATCCTTGATAGCTCCCATAGTCCTCCCCTTCGTAACTACAACCATCATCATCATAACAATCATAATCGCCACCACATGAATCGGAATCCATGGAGAAGTACCTGCAAAGAACACTTAGCAAACACGTTAGTAGTAAAGAAACCTCACCACACTCGTGTTTACACTCGTTTGTGCTCGGCTAGCACCACTCAAATGAACTCACACACTCTTGCCTTTTACCACTCAAATGGATTGGCCAATGTTGATTATCGATTGGATTCGGTTGATTGCAAGGTGCACAATTACTACTCGAGATCGGAATGGATTCTTCTAGACTCAAGAAGAACGCGGACCACTCAATAAAAATAAACACACTTGAGCCAAGAAATTAACAACGAAGCAAAAAAAACGAAGAAAAGCACGAAAGAAATGCGGACACAAGAACTAGCAAACACAAGTAGGAACAACTACTAAATGGCTACTAGTTAAAAGGCACAAGAAATTGGAATGCTAAAAATCGGGAAATAAATCGAATTTCGGGCCCGGGTAGGTGATAACTTGAAAAAGTGGTCTTGAAGTCCCAAATGATCCAAGGTATCAATTTGAAATAATGAAAATTTTAAAATTTCTATACTCTTTTTTTTTTTTTTTCCCTACCAAAGGATTAGGGACACAAGATCATCAACTAAGGATCAAGAAATTTTGAGAATTGGAAGTGGGATTAAAATGAAATTTGGACTTGAAAAGGTACCTTGAAGTATACGGTTGGAGCTTGACAAAATACGGTCCGTATTGTGGTTTACGGACCGTCCTTCGTGACCGTATTTAGTGATGCCCAAAACAGAATGTACCTTGCACTTTACGACCCACGAGATACGGGTGGTATTGTGGTTTACGGACCGTATTTTGGGTTTACGGTCCGTATTTAGTGATGTCCAGATTCCAGTGACCTACTATTTCAAGATCCAAGTTTACGACCCAGATTACGGTCCGTAAATTGATTTACGGTCCGTTTTTAACAATGTTGGCCATTTCCAGTGAGCCACTGTTTGAAGATCCAAGTTTACGACTTCAAATTAAGGTCCGCAAATTGATTTACGGTCCGTCTTTAACGAGGTTGGCAATTTCCAGTGAACTACTGCTTCAAGATCTAAGTTTACGACCCCAAATTACGGTCCGTAAATTGATTTACGGTCCGTAAATTGCAATGTTCCAGCTTCGGTGATTTTTGTGTTGAACTCGAACTTCTCGAATTTTTGGACCAAATGTACCCTTTTGGGGTAGAAAAACACTTTTCCCAAATCTTGACTTGAAAACTTTGGATTAAATGCCCTTTTGGAGAGTCTTCTTCCCTATGAAGATTTGAAGATCTTCAAGAACATCAACAATTTCAAATTTTCAACTACCTTCAAATCAACTTGTTTTTCCTTCAAATTTCAGATTTAGACTCCCCAAGACTTTTAGAACAAAGCCCAATAAGTTTCAAGCCCCAATTTCACCCAAAACAACAAGAACCATTTCAAGTTCTTCAAGTTCTTCAACTCAACAATGGTGAAAATCTCAAAACAACTTGAAATGATTCGAAACTTCGGATTTGAAACCCTAAAACTCTAAGGAACTTAAACGTAACACCAGATTCAACAAAAATCAACAAGAGAATTTTTTTTTTTTTTTTTTAATTTCGTTTTTTTTTTTATATATTTTTTTGAATTTCGGTTTTTTTTTTTTTGTTGAATCAAAACCCAAGATTAGATTTGGTAGAACAAACCTAAACTAAGCTTTGATACCAATTGATACAATAACGGATACGCGAAAGCAATAAAATGACAAGGAAAGTAAATGATAGATAGATTGACACAAGAAAATGGAATTAAAAGCAACCTAAAGGTGTATCAAACCTAAAGACCTCAATTAATTAGCATAAACAAGCACCAACCTCTTAGGATGACCTCAAGGGAATTGAATTCCCAAGCAACCAATCCTCTCACAATCAAAGGTTCAACAAGAGCCATCCATGGCCTCTCTGCAAGTTTCTCTCTCTAGAGACAACTCTCTCAAAAATCACTCATCTTTTCTTCAAATGTCAAAAGTCCCCTAATGAAATGAAAGACAATGTATTTATACTAACTAAATAATAGAAGACCCTATTATTACATAAATGCCATTAATGAGGCAAGGGCCTTGTTTGGCTAGTCTTGTGGAGATGGAAATCTTGAATTTGCGGATGTGACCTCTTGCGTATAGCCTTCCTTACTCGGTGGCCACTTTAATGCTGTTCCATTTCCCATCCGTCCTCTCCATGCTATCATCCAAACTTTGGCTCTACGAGACGGTCCTTTAAGTGTCCTTGAGGCAACTCGTCTTGCATCAGGGCTTCCCATCTATTTCAGCCCCATTGACGAAGCTAACCCAGAAGTCAGCTAAATTTCAATGGGACGATGCTTGTGAGCATAGTTTCCAAGAGTTGAAAAATAGGTTGACCTCAGCTCCAGTTTTAACACTTCCAGAAGGGTCAAATGGCTATGTTGTGTATTGTGACGCTTCCGGTGTCGGATTAGGATGCGTATTGATGCAGCATGGTAGAGTTATTGCATATGCTTTGAGACAATTGCGAAAATATGAAAAGAATTACCCAACTCATGATCTCGAATTGGTTGCGGCCATTCATGCCTTAAAAATATGGAGACATTATTTGTATGGTGTGCACGTTGATATCTATATAGATCACAAAAGTCTTCAGTACATTTTCAAACAGAAGGAGTTGAATTTACGGCAGAGGCGGTGGTTAGAATTATTGAAGGATTATGATGTAAATATTTTGTATCACCCCGGAAAGGCGAATGTAATAGCCGACGATCGATGGGCAGTTTGTGTGAAATCCCTCCAGAAAGGAAAGAGATGGTTCAAGAACTTCACCGATTAGCTAATCTGGGAGTGTGTGTAATTGATTCGGGTGATGCAGGTATTAGTATGAAAGATTCCACAATTTCGTCCTTGGATAGGGAAGTAAGAGAACGGCAACATGAAGATCCTCAATTGTGCCACTACAGAGACACATCTCACGGGAAAGAAAAGTCTCCGTTTGAAGTTTCTGTGGATGGGATTCTTAGATACCGAGGCAGGCTATGTGTGCCGAATGTTGCGAAATTGCGCCGACGAATTCTAGAAGAAGCACATTGTTCCCGGTATTCTATTCACCCAGGTACAACCAAAATGTATCATGATCTCAAGATGATGTACTGGTGGGATGGCATAAAGAAAGACATAGCAGAATTTGTAGCACAATGTCCAAATTGCCAATAAGTAAAAGTTCAACATCAGAAGCCGGGAGGCTTATTGCAAACAATAGAGATACCTACCTGGAAATGGGAAGTGATCAACATGGATTTCATCGTG
Organism: Lycium barbarum; assembly: GCF_019175385.1. Taxonomy (NCBI): domain Eukaryota; kingdom Viridiplantae; phylum Streptophyta; class Magnoliopsida; order Solanales; family Solanaceae; genus Lycium; species Lycium barbarum. The sequence goes on from NC_083341.1 coordinate 74,481,503, forward strand.
GGATTACCCCGTTCCCGTGGCAGGTATGACTCCATATAGGTGATCGTGGATAGACTGACGAAAGCAGCCCATTTTCTTCCAGTTAGGACCACGTACTCAGCAGAAGACTATGCGAGGTTGTATCTCAAAGAAATTGTGCGACTCCATGGAATTCCATTATCTATTATCACAGATAGAGGAGCACAGTTTACAACTAAGTTCTGAAAGTCTTTTCAAGAAGGTTTGGGCACGCAAGTGAAGTTTAGCATGGCATTTCATCCGCACACTGCTGGGCAGGCCGAGCGTACCATTCAAACCTTAGAAGATATGCTATGGGCATGTGTGTTGGATTTCGGTGGTAGTTGGGATGATCACTTACCCCTTATTGAGTTCGTATATAACAATAGCTACCATTCTAGTATACAAATGGCTCCATATGAAGCTTTATATGGAAGGAAATGTAGATCTCCAATCGGATGGTTCGAATTAGGAGAAGCACAATTAGTGGGCCCTGAATTGATCCAACAAGCAATAGAAAAAGTCAAGGTGATCCAAGATCGGTTGTTGACAGCCCAAAGTCGCCAAAAGTCCTACGCAGACAACCGCCGACGAGACTTAGATGACCCTAAACGAGAACTCAAAAACATATGAGGCACGGAAAGAAAGTTGTTAAGGAAAGCAAGCCATATATTGTGTAACGGATAAGAATTTCAAGCGACGAGTTAATGATGGCATAATGATGTCTCGGAGATGAGTGATAACGTTCCTTAGATTGGTATTGATGTGTTAAACAAGTGCCAAAAAGGTTTCATAAGGATCGGAGATCAAACGAGTCGACGAAAACAAGTTCCGGAGAACTGGACAACATACGGCCAGACATACTGGCCGTATAATATTCACGGACCGTATGTCCAGTCCGTAGATCCAGTCCATAACAACAAGGTTCACTGGACCAAATATACGGTCCCAACATACGGTCAGTAAAAATTATACGGACCGTATGTTGGTCCGTATAAAGTGGCTCGACCAGTTTTTGTGTTTAAATATAGGGGACCCTTTTCATTCCATTTTTATTTCATCATTCACTCCACAAGTCAAGAGACCTCTAAAACCTTCTCTAACACTCATCCACAAGAAAATCAAGGGAAATCCAAGAATAACAACACCAAATTCATGAAAACAAGAGTGTGAAACCTAGCTCAAGTTCATCTTCCTCAAAGAAAACCAAAAGAGGTGAAGTAGGGTTTTGGTGCTAGAGGATAAACACCGCTCAAGACTTGTTCAAACATCATCTAAGGTAAGTTCCATGCCTATACCATGTTTTTTAAGGTGTTGGAATGTTAGGATACCCGAATGGTAGAAAATCATAGCAAATGGGTCATAAATGAGTGAATAGTGCCATGGCTAGATGGTAGTTGAATTGAATCATTAATGTTAATGTGTTGTGATTATGAATACTTTCTAAATGACAGTTAGACCATGAAATAAGTGTTATATATGAGGAAAAGCGATAATGAGTTATAAGTATAAATGTGGAGAAATTAGAGAGAAATGGTGGATTGTGGTTAATGCATGTAAATGATGATTGTTGATTTCAATATTGTGGATGTTATTGTGAGCATTTGAGAGTTGATATAGAATACGGTAAAAGTAGTAGAAACAAAGGAAGTGCTGCCCAATCTTCTCTAGAAATGGTAGCGCATTCTTATGGTTGATTAACTAATGTTAGTGCGAATTCCCTCTTGAAGGTAGAGACGTGATATCGAAGCTGAACAAGCGAACGATAGCTTAGTTAAACGTCAAAGGTATGTGAGGCTACTCCCTTCTTTCTAATGACATGAATCCTATAGCGTAACTTCTTTCTTATCCATGAGCCTATGTCCAGAATTAGCTACACAAGGTAAAGAGTTAAAGTATAGGGATTCTAATGATGTTACTTATCGCTTACACTCGCCTTATATGCTAATTCCTTCAAGGTGAGGACGAATGTCAATGATTTTTCCATAATGCAATCGGGGGATCACGACCTTACGTCACCCCGATAAAGTATGGTTGGTCCTGAGCCTTATGCACGTATAATGATAAGCTAAGCATATTATGATGAGCATATGATGATATTACTATTACACTACGCCTATTTGGCCGGGCAGTCACCGCTAAAGTGGGCAGTTATACGATACACCATGGCCAAATGGCATGGGCAGACACCACTAGTGGGCGGCATGAGACAGTACCCCGGACGCGGGAGGCCTAAACGCAGGCTCATGTTATGATTATCAAACAGATCCAATATGCGCGGGCAGTTTATACATTTTGCATATATGATATGATGATGAGCATGAGTAAGACAGCATGACTTGTTTTTCTTATACTTGACAGTTAGATTCTGATGTTCCATATTAGTATCTTCTTTATATCATTGTTTTATTTCGTTGTTTATGCTCTCATACTCAATACAATATTCGTACTGACATCCGTTTTCTTTGGACGTTGTGTTCGTGCCCACAGGTAGACAGGGAGGAGAGCTCAATCCAGATCCATAGTAGCTGTCAGCTGATTGGAAGCCCTCCATTGTCCCGGAGGTGCTTATGATTATTCTTTTGTGTATATATATAGCCATGTATATGTATTTTGGGCACGACGGGGTCTTATCCCATCCCTATGTTCAGCACTCCAGTAGAGGCTCGTAGATACGCAGTGCGGGTTAGATGGTCTCACGAGATCGCTACTGTATACATATATATATTATTTTGATAGCCTAAGGGCACATGTACATGAAAATATTTTATGTTTTCATACGAAATATGATTTTCCTACTCTATGAGTATAAAGATGATAAAAAAAGCATTAAATGAGTAAACTGAGCGACAGAACGAGCGGTGCTCGGTGGTTAGCCCCGGGTACCCGTCGCGGCCCCTAGCTGGGTCATGACACAACTAGTACCAGGGCCTGCGATTTTATGAGTTTGAATCCTCCGGAGTTTTTTGGCTAAAAGCTGGATGAAGACCCGCAAAGTTTTATTGATGAAATGTTGGGGACGTTAATGATTATACATGCCTCCAAAACTGAATCTGTGGAGTTTTCATCTTATGGACTCCGAGATGTGGCGGTATTATCGTACAATAATTGGCTATCATCAGGAAATGAGAATGCAACTCCTCCCGTTTGGTAAGAATTTGTAAATGCCTTCATCCATCACTATTTGCCACCCAAGGTCTGCCGAACTAGAGCGGATAGATTTTTAAATTTGAAACAAGGAAATATGAGTGCCCGATAGTATAGCCTTCAATTCAATTCATTGGCTAGATATTCACTGACTATGGTGGTTGATAGAGTGCACAGATTTGTGAGTGGCTTAGGGCCACATTTGTTCAAGGACTGCTTGACGGCCTCGTTGCAAGATAGGATGGATATTTCTTGCATTCAAGCTCATGCCCAGAATTTAGAAGGACAACAACATCCGCAAAGGGTAATCGTGATATTGACAGAAGGCAAAGCAAGAGGGCCAGATCTATGGGGGCCGGAAGTGATTATACAGGGGGATCAATGCAGGCATATTCTAGACATTCAGGCCAATCGGCGAATAGTGCGCCTCCACGGGTTGCAGGTAGGAGATTTGATCGCTCCTTTCTTCAAGACAGGGTCAGAGTTCGAGGGCCCCAGATTCTCAGTTTGGGGGAGATTATAGCCAGAGGAGACCCCCAGTACGGCGATGCAGCCAGTGCGGTAGACTATATTCCAGACAGTGTCGCCAAGGTTCAGATGCTTGCTATGCCTATGGCCAGGCTAGGCACACGATGCAAGATTGCCCGTCGATAAGTGGTAGAGTTGGGGTTCAGCCCACACGATCAGCGGCTGGTTCATCTTCAGTACGCCCGGTAGGGCAGACTCTCCCGATTCCAGCAGGTCGAGGTAGAGGCAGAGGGGGAGCATCTACTTCAGGTGCCACTCAGCCCCGTATGTATGCTTTAGCCGGACGACATGATCTTGAGTCCTCCCTAGATGTGGTTACAGGTACATTATCCGTATTTTCCCATGATGTGTTTGCATTGATAGATCCGGGTTCTACCCTATCTTATATTACACCGTATGTTGCTGGTCGTATTGGGGTGAAACCTAAGCCAATAAAACCTTTTGAGGTATCTACTCCGGTTGGTGATCTAGAGGAGTGTACAAAAATTGTATAATTGTGATATGCGACCACCAGGCTAAAACTGATTTAGTTGGGCTGGAAATGTTAGATTTCGATGTGATTATGGGTATGGATTGGTTGGCCTCACGTTATGCTAATGTTGATTGCCGAATGAAAGTGGTTCGATTTCAATTTCCGGGAGAGCCCATGCTTGAATGGAAGGGTAATACAGCATCTCCAAGTGGTAGGTTTATTTCCTACCTTAATGCAAGAAAGATGATAGCTAAGGGCTACATTTATCAGTTAGTCCGAGTTCATGATACCGAAGCAAAGTCGCCAACTTTCCAGTCCGTTCCGGTAGTGAATGAATTCCCGAACGTATTTCCAGATGAACTTCCAGGTCTTCCACCGGAAAGAGATATTGATTTTTCCATTGATATGTTGCCGGACACCAAGACTATCTCTATTCCTCCGTACCGAATGTCTCCGGCAGAATCGAAAGAATTAAAGGCACGATTGAAAGATTTACTTGAGAAGGGGTTTAATAGACCCAGTTCATCACCGTGGGGAGCACCAGTCCTATTCGTGAGAAAGAATGATGATTCCCTACGAATGTGTATCGATTATAGGCAGTTGAACAAGGTGACGATAAAGAACAAATATCCTCTCCCAAGATAGATGATTTATTTGATCAACTATAGGGTGCCAAGTGGTTTTCCAAAATAGATAAGAGGTCAGGTTATCACAAAGTGAGAGTTAGAGAAGAAGATATTCCCAAAACCGCTTTCTGAACGAGATATAGCCATTATGAATTCCGGGTGATGTCGTTTGGGTTGACTAAATGCTCCGGCAGTGTTCATGAATTTGATGAATAACGTATTCTGGCCTCTCTTGGATTTATTCGTAAAATAGTGTTTATTGATGACATTCTGGTATACTCTCGTACAGAATCAGAACATGCTGACCATTTATGTATTGTTCTTGGCATTCTTCGAACGCGAGAATTGTATGCAAAATTTTCAAAGTGCGAATTTTGGCTGAATTCTGTGACATTTTTGGGTCATGTTATTTCAAATGATGGCATTAGAGTTGATACTTAAAAAATCGAAGCTGTGAAGACTTGGCCAAGGCCTACGACGCCTACAGAAGTCCGTAGTTTTCTGGGATTGGCAGGATACTACAGCAGGTTCGTAGAAGGATTTTCCTCTATTTCAGCCCCATTGACGAAGTTAACCCAAAAGTCAGTTAAATTTCAGTGGAATGATGCTTGTGAATGCAGTTTCCAAGAGTTGAAGGACAGATTAACCACAGCCCCAGTCTTGACACTCCTAGAAGGGTTAGATGGCTATGTTGTATACTGTGATGCTTCTGGTGTTGGGTTAGGATGTGTGTTAATGCAGTACGGTAAAGTCATCGCATATGCTTCGAGGCAGCTGCGGAAACATGAAAAGAACTACCCAACCCATGATCTTGAATTGGCTGCAGTTATTCATGCATTAAAGATGTGGAGACATTACTTGTATGGTGTGCATGGTTATATCTATACAGATCACAAGAGTCTTCAGTACATTTTCAAACAGAAGGAGTTGAATCTGCGGTAGAGGCGGTGGTTAGAATTATTGAAAGATTATGATGTGAGTATTTTATACCACCCCGGGAAGGCAAATGTAGTAGCCGATACGCTTAGCCGCCGATCAATGGGCAGCCTATGTGAAGTTCCTCCGAAAAAGAGAGAGTTGATTTATGAGCTCCACCAACTAGCTAATCTTGGAGTACGTATAATTGATTCAGGTAGTGCAGGGATTGGTATAAATGATCCCACAGTTTCATCCCTGAATGTGGAAGTAAAAGAGTGTCGATATGAAGATCCTCAATTGAGCCATTACAGAGATACATTTCATGAAAAAGAGAAGTCTCCATTTGAAACTTCTACGGATGGAATTCTTAGATACCAAGGCAGGCTATGTGTGCCGAATGTTGCAGAATTGAGTCGTCGAATTCTAGAAGAAGCTCATTATTCTCGGTATTCTATTCTCCCAGGTGCAACGAAGATGTATCATGATCTCAAGTTGATATATTGGTGGAATGGCATGAAGAGAGACATAGCAGAATTTGTAGCCTTGGTCCAAATTGCCAGCGAGTGAAAATCGAACATCAAAAGCTAGGAGGATTATTGTAAGCAATGGAAATCCCTACTTGGAAATGGAAAGTGATCAACATGGATTTTATTGTCGGGTTAGCTCGTTCCCGAAGCAAGTATGATTCTGTATGGGTGATTGTGGATAGATTGACGAAAGCAACTCATTTTCTTCCAGTCAGAACCACATACTCAGCGGAAGATTATGCGAGGTTGTATCTTAAGGAGATTGTGCGACTCCATGGTATTCCGATATCCATTATCACAGATAGAGGAGCGCAATTTACAGCCAAGTTCTGGAAATCCTTCCAAGAAGGTCTAGGTATCAGCACAACGTTCCATCCGCAAACTGATGGGCAAGCCGACCGTACTATTCAGACCCTGGAAGATATGCTACGGGCATGTGTATTAGATTTCAGTGGGACCACTTACCTCTTATTGAGTTTGCATATAACAATAGCTACCATTCCAGTATCCAAATGGCTCCGTATGAAGCTTTATATGGAAGGAAGTGCAGATCCCCTATTGGATGGTTTGAAATAGGAGAAGTACAGCTAATATGCCCTGAGTTGATTCAGCAAGCGGTAGAAAAAGTCAAGGTGATCCGAGACCGATTATTGACAGCCCAAAGTCGCTAAAAATCTTATGTGGACAATCGCCGACGAGACTTAGAATTTCAAATTGATGATTGGGTATTCTTAAAGGTCTCACCAATGAAAGGTGTGATGAGATTTGGTAAGAAAGGAAAGTTAAGACCTCGATACATTGGACCCTATAAGATTATCCGCAAGGTGGGTCAAGCAGCTTATGAATTGGACTTGCCTCCAGAACTTGAATCAGTTCATCTATTTTTCCATGTCTCCATGCTCCGCAAGTGTGTTGGAGATACTATGAGGATTATTCCAATAAATGATGTTCAAGTGAAAGAAAAGCTAGTCTATGAAGAAGTGTCATTGCCATATTAGACAGGCAAGTACGAAGACTTCGAAATAAGGAAGTAGCCTCAGTTAAAGTCTTATGGCGGAGCAACAACCGACAGGAAATGACTTGGGAAGAAGAAGAGAGTATGAAGTCCAGGTATCCGCACTTATTCCACCCCTAGAAGAGATCCAAGATGAAACAATAACAATATGAGGTATGTATGCTTTCTTTTGGTTCTTTTGGTCGTGTGTGGCCATAAATATATTGCTATTGTGTTGTAGTCCTGTGAGGCAATATTATTGTGGGTTGTTGTGACAGGATAGTAGAGCAGTATTACAGGGGAAACTCTGGCGAAATTTTCATAGAATTCCCGAGTGCTTAACATTCGAGGACGAATGTTCCAAAAGGGGGAAAGAGTGTTACACCTAGGAAATTTCATGTCGTCGCGTAGTGAATAAACCAATGTGAGCTTAAGGGTAACAGGAAGTTCTTAAGACTACAAGGCAGATATTTAGTGGTCTTAGAATGCATACGTTAGGATTTTGAAGCCATATGAATTGATGAAATAAGGATTGATAAGGACAAGTGGAGTATAAGTGGGGTTTAGGAAAGGTTTCGTAAATCATTGTGTTAAGGATTGTTTGGTAAGGCCTTGAGGACGAGTTAGAGGGATATTAGATCATTAATGATGTATTAAACAAGTGTTAAGAAGGTTGTATAAGGATTGGAGATCAAACGAAACGACGATGACAACTTCGGAAAAACTGTGAGTTACACGACCACCTTCATGGACCGTGGAACTTTATATGGACCATATAAGGGTCCGTATAACCCAACGGCAACAATGTTTTCCATGGTGCTGAACCACGGACACTTATACGGACCGTATAAGTTGTTCGTATAAGTCTCGACGGACTGATTAAGTTGCAACTATAAATACATGTTCCCACTTTATTTTCTCATTCTTTCCACTTCTCCACTTCTCTCCAAGCTTCTAGAATATTCCATACATTTCATTTTCAAGAATACAAGGGGAAATCAAAGGTGCATACCATAAATTCAAGTGAATAGAGTGCAAGGAAGCTCTTTGGGGTTGCTAGAGTCAAGAAATCCTTTGGAAGTTGAAGTTAGGGTTTTCTTCAAGTGAAGTATTGCCAACCAAAACCCGTTCCTACGCATTCAAAGGTGAGTTTTATGATTATTCCATGTTGTTTAAGGTGCTGAAAAGTTGGAGCACTTGGATTATGGAAGAAGATGGAAGATGGGTTACAAAATATGGAATTTGTGGTAATTGTGAATAGTAGATTAATATGAATCATGAATATTGATATGATTGTGATTGTAATTACGTTGTGAATGATGTTAAGAGTATGAGATAAACATTAGATGAGAATGAATGTAACGTTGTATTATGATAATGATTATGGATGACCTTGAGAGGAAATTGTAGGGATTGGATAATGACAAATTTGACTAAGTCATTGATGATGATATTATGAATGTTATTATTGATGTTTGGGAGTTGATATACGATATGGAGAAAGTAGTAGAAACAAAGGAGATGCTGCTCAATTTTCTATAGCTTTAGTTCAAACACGCTTAAGTTATCGATTATCTAATATGAGTATAAACTCTCTTGAAGGTAGAAACTTGAATATTGGAGAGGAATGTTCAAGCGATAGAGTAGCTAAACGAAAAGGTATGTAAGGCTAGTCCTTTCTTTCTAAGGCATGATTCTTATGACATGATATTCCCTATCTCTTCATGAGTTTCCTACATCCCGAAAATTATGAGTCAATCTTAGTAAAGAGCTTCTTATGAGACAAGATAAGAGATATGTTACGAGCATGATGAGGATGATGATGTGTCTAAGTCTAAAGAGTCTATGGTCCATGATATTATGTTTCTACATAGCTAATGATTCTTATTATGATCCATTGACGTTGTTCATTGTATACACTCACCTTATATGCTAATTCCTTCAAGGTGAGGCATAATGCTTATGAATACTCCATAATGAAATCGGGGGGGGGGGGGGGGGGGGGGGGGTTCACGACCTTACGTCACCCCGATAGATGTATAGTCTGTTTTGAGTTTTATGCATGATTCATGATAAGTATGTGATGATGATATTACACCGCGCCTACATGGCCGGGCAGACACCGCTAAAGCGGACAGCGTATACACCATGTCTAGATGGCATGGGCAGACACCACTAGTGGGCGGCATGAGATGATACCCCGGACGCGGGAGGCCTGGACGCGGGCTAATGATTATCACACCGTACCTATATGGTCGGGCAGCTTACACATTTATGCATATATGAGATGATGATGATTATGACGTAAGTTAGCATGCATTATTTCAGTTTTAAGTGACAGTCAGTTACAGATCGCTCTTCACTTGATGTCTCTGTATTTCATTAATGTATCATTATTGTTCATTCCTTACATACTCAGTACAATATTCGTACTGACGTCCGTTTTCTTTGGATGCTGTGTTCAGGCCCACAGGTAGACAGGGAGACGGTGCAGATTTACTGGAGCACTCTATTATTCCGGAGGTGCTATTTGATTTATTCTTTTTTGTGTGTGTATATATAAATATATATATATTTGTATTTTGGGCACGACGGGGTCCTGTGCTGTCCATATGTCTAGTATTCTAGTAGAGGCTCATAGATACACATGTGTGGGTAGTATGGTATCACGATGTTACTATTGAATATATATATATTATTATTTTGATAGCCGAAGGGCATATGCATATGAAATGAATTATGTTTCCAAATGAAATATGGTATTCCTATGCTTTGAGTATATAATTATCGAATGTACGCTTTATGAGTATGATGAGTAATAGAATGAGTGGTGCTCGGTGGTTAGCCCCGAGTATCCGTCATGGCCCCTAGTCGGGTCGTGATAGTCCCGAAGTTAGATTATGTTTTTATTTATCATCTTAGAGGATCCATAGACAGATGTTATTTCTGTGGGTAGTTGTTGAAGTCATTGCTTGACTTCGTGGGTGTTGCTACATTTTATAACGATGCATTTATGACAGACTTCCGCTGGCTTTATTATTTGATGGTGATCCTGAGTTAATTAGCTATTTATAACTTGTTGATATAACTGTTGAAAGATCATCGAAGAATATTTGACGTTTATTGATTTTATAAGGTACTTTCGGTGTTGTTCGTACCATCAGGTGACTGTTACGTCCAGGGTGGGTTTTGGGGCGAGACAAGCTTAGTATCAGAACCTAGGTTTAGATGTGTCCTAGGAATTGTCTATGTCTATGGAGCTATGTCTAGTGGAGTCTACCTTGTACAACCTGATCACTTGCATGATCGAAAGACTACCAGAACATTTATAAGTGTTTCTCATTCTTCTTTATTCTATATTGTACTATGGAGCTTAAACTTCCCTTAGGATCATCCTGATGTGTTCGTTAATTTGTGCTTCGCAAAAATGGCTTTAACTCGTAGGAGAGCTGCTAATTAAGGGAGTAATGGTGCTTCTGATTCATCGTCTGGCGGACGAGCTGCTAGGATCACTAACCACAACACTGCTGAGACTACTGTTGGGGTTGAGAACGGTAATGGAGACAAAGCACCACTACCAGCACCACCTGCTCCAACTGCCCCTGCTGCAGGTGTAACTGATATTAGGTCGATGCAGAATGCGATACAGATGCTTACCACCCTTGTTGTAGCCCAACAGTAGCATGGGGGTATGGATCAAACACTTACTGGTGGGGGAAGGCTTAAGCACTTTTTGGGGCGGAATCATCCCAAAATCTTTGGTTCGCGAGAGGAGGATGATCCCCAGTACTTTATGGATGAGACTTTCAAAGCTCTAAGGGCCATGGGTGCTCATGGTTCTGAACCTGTGTAATTCGTATCATATCAATTGAAAGATGTTGCTCATGCTTGGTTCGAATTGTGGGAGATTGAGCGAGGTAATAATGCTCCAGCTGCTACTTAGGCTGAATTTTTGGGAGCATTCATGGAGAGGTTTCTATCTGATGAGAAGCGGTTTGCTATGGCTACTAAGTTTGAGAAGATTGATCAGGGCACTATGTTTGTTCGTGAGTACAACTTAAAGTTAACCCATCTGGCGAAGTATGCGCCATATATGATTCCGACTGAAAAAGTACAAGTTGAGCTGATTTGTGCATGGGTTTGTATTATGTATCAAGTCTGCATCTGTTGCTACTGCTATGTCTCCCACTTGTACATTTTCATATTTGGTTGGGTTCGCTGAGTAACAAGAGAATTAGAAGGGTGAAGAGAGGCTAGAAAGGGAACAAACTAAGAAGGCCCGATCTGCGAGTGGGTTCAGTGGTTCGCAAAATGGGGGGCACAGGAAAAGGTATTCTACACCTTCTTAAACTGGCACTTATTCTAATGCCAGTGCTCCGTCCGGTAGACAAGGCCAGAGGAACAATAATCAAAACAAGTATTCGCAAGGTGGTAATTGACACTCATCTGGATGGGAGGATCGTATTTGTCATCATTATGGTATAAGGGGCCACATCAAGAGGGAGTGTAGGAAGTGGTTATGTGAAATGGCAAACTCTTCGGGCCAGAGAAACAATTCGTCTGCACATGTTACTGCTAGGAATCTGCCTGCTGATAATACAAATAACGCTCCTAATTCTCATGGTAATAGGACTGGTAAAGTGGTTGCTAACACCCCTAATGGAGGTCAAGCCCGACTTTATGGTTTGACTTGTAGGGAAGCAGCTCAAGCCTCAGATGTTGTGGTCACAGGTATTCTCACTATTTGCTCTTTTGATGCATATTCGTTGATTGATCCGGGCTCAAATCTCTCATATGTGACACCGTATTTTTCTCTTGAATTTGTTGTGGAACCTGAACAACTGATTGAACCCTTTTCTGTGGATACCCCTGTTGGTGTTCCCGTTATTGCCTCTAGAGTTTATAGAAACTGTGTGGTTGTAGGTATGGGTCGTGAAACTAGTGCTGACTTATTTGAGCTAGAAATGATAGATTTTGATGTAATTATGGGAATGGATTGGTTAGCTGCTTGTTATGCTAATGTGGATTGTCATTATAAGTTAGTTTGATTTGCTTTCCCTGATGAACCGGTTATTATGTGGAAGGGAGAAATTACTAAGCCTAGAAGTAGGTTTATCTCGTATCTTAAGGCTAGTAAAATGATTTTGAATGGATGTATTTACCATCTAGTTGTTGTCAGTGATACTCAAGCCGTAGTGCCAGAGTTTAAGTTCGTCCCTATAGTTAATAAATTTCCTGAAGTGTTTCCCGAATATCTTTCGGGTATCCCTGTGATAGAGTTATCGATTTTGGGATAGTTGTTCTTCTCGAAACTCAACCAATCTCCATCCAACCTTATCATATTTCTCCAATAAAGCTAAGAGAATTGAAAGATCAATTGAAAGACTTGTAGGATAAGGGGTTTATTCGACCAAGTACCAGGCCTTGGGGTGCTCTGGTCTTGTTTGTTAGAAAGAAGGATGGTTCTCTCAGAATGTTTGTTGATTACCGTTAGCTAAATAAGGTGACTATCAATAATAAATATCCTTTTCCTAGGATAGATGACTTGTTCGACCAACTTCAGGGTGCTAAATTCTTTTCAAATATTGACTTGAGGTCTGGGTATCATTAACTAAAAATAAAGGAGCAGCATATTCCGAAAACAGCTTTTCGTACTCGTTATGGACACTATGAATTTCTGGTGATGTCTTTTGGTCTGCCTAATGCACCTGCTGCATTTATGGATCTGATGAATCGAGTGTTCAAACCTTTTCTCGATCGTTTCATTATTGTCTTTATTGATGATATTCCAGTGTATTCGAAGAGCCGTGAGGAACATGCAGATCACTTGAGAATAACTTTAACAATGCTTGAGGATAACAAGCTTTATACAAAAATTTCTAAGTGTGAGTTATGGATTAACTCTGTGGCTTTCTTACGCCATGTAGTGTCTAGCGAAGGTATTAAGGTTGACCCTCATAAAATTTTGGCAGTCAAAGACTGGCCGAGACCCACTAGTGTGACAGATATTCGTAGCTTTTTGGGTTTGGCAAGTTACTACTAGAAGTTCGTGGAAGGTTTCACATCGATAGCCTCACCGTTGACGAAACTGACTCAGAAGACTGCAAAGTTTCAATGGTCTGAAGCTTGTGAAAAGAGCTTTCAAGAGCTTAAGGCAATATTCACTTCGGCACCTGTTTTGACTTTACCTTCAGGGTCTCGTTGCTATATAGTTTATTGTGATGCTTCCCGAATTGGGTTGGGTTGTGTTTTGATGCAGAATAGTAAGGTGATCGCTTATGCTTCCCGTCAGTTGAAGAAGCACGGAAAAAATTATCTAACTCGTGACTTAGAATTGGCTGTTGTGGTGTTCGTATTAAAAATCTGGCGTCATTACTTGTATGGGGAGCATTGTGATGTTTTCACTTATAACAAAAGCCTGCAGTATATCTTCAAGTAACAAGAATTGAATCTCAGACAAAGAAGATGGTTAGAGTTGTTGAAAGATTACGACCTGAAAATCTTGTATCATCTAGGTAAGGCAAATGTTGTTGCTGATGCATTGAGCCGGAAATCTATGGGTACGTTAGCATATTTTCATGCTCGACAGATGCCAATAGGCAGAGAAATCCGGTGACTCGCTAGCGTTGGAGACTGACTTGATGAAACTGAAGATGGGGAGTTAGTGGGAATCAAGTCCAAGCAATACAAAGATAGACTGCTGTTGAAACTACGAGATGGAGTGGAAAAAGGCGAGTACACTTCATTCACAGTTGGGGTTAATGATGATGTCCTAAGCCTGCAGGGACGTCTATGTGTTCCTGATGTTGATGGTTTGTGAAAAGAATTATTGGTGGAGGCACATAGTTTTAAATACTCCGTGCATCCAGGATCCACCAAGATGTATAAAGATTTGAAGCAATACTATTGGTCGAAGAGCATTAAGGTTGATATATCTAGCTTTGTAGCTAAGTTCTTCAACTATCAACAGGTGAAGTCTGAACATCAAAGACCTAGTGGTTTGGTTCAGAATATTGAGATTCCTAAATGGAAGTGGGAGATGATAAATATGGACTTTGTTGTGGGTTTACCTCGCACAAAGACCAAGTTTGATTCTATTTGGGTGATCGTGGATAGACTCACCAAGTGTCGCGACCCAACTTGGGCCGCGACGAGCACCCGATGCTACCCCACCCAGGCACCCCTTTAACATACATTCACATAACGTCTAGGTGAGCCATAAATAAAATCATGCATTCTAGCCATCAATCATACAAGTCCCAATTGGACGACAACATTTCTTATCTCATCATAGGCATCTATGCCACATCAATGTACATGGGCCGACAAGGCCAACAAAATGACATAAAAAATATAGGTCGACAAGGCCAAACACATCTAACCACATACACATGTCTACGAGCCTCTAAGAAGGTTATAACATATCACATGAGGGGGACAGGACCCCGCTATGCCCATAATTATGTACACAAAAGAATAAGTACCCAAAAGCTATTGCTCCGAATGAAATGGAGCTCCGCTATGTAGTCCCTGAAAATATAGCTATGGATCAAGCCTGTCTCCCTGTGCACCTGCGGGCATGACGCAAACAAAAGGACGTCAGTATGAAGAATGTACTGAGTATGTAAAGCATGATCAATATCAATATGAAAGCTTAAGAGTCAACATATGAGATAGCATAACGTGGGAGATAATAATATCGTCGTCATAGCATTTGCTTTCCACAAGGACATTCTATTTCTATTGCGTATCCGTGTACATACATCCATATTCGTGTTTATTTACCGTCATATTCATTTTTTATAACATATTCATACTCATATTGATGTCATATACACACACACACACACATATATATATATATATAGCTATAGCGTGCCCGACCATAAATGTTCAGTGTTTCATACATACTTGGCCAACCAAGGCTCAAGGTCATACATACTTGGCCCTACCAAGGCATCAGGGTGATCCGTACCTTCTGCAGAAGTGCGCGCGCGTTTCATAATCATATACGTACTCTATACATATTCATATACATATATTCTTACCCGGCGTCATAAGCTCGGGGTCTTATTATAGCCCTTCATAGGCACACATACATATAATAGCTCATAAGCATCTTTAGCATCATTTTATTCTGATCATCATTACTATCATTGTCATTATCGTTACATCTACCCTATAGGCTTACTCGTCATACGAGGAACTTAGTACAATCGTAGCACATCGAGCATCGGGAGCTTACTAGCTCGGAGAATCAAATCGTTTGAAGGGAATCATAGTCTTATAGGAGATTTAGACGTTTGGCCAAAGAACCATGCCTTATGAAAGAAGGGTTAGCCTTACATACCTTTTCGTTCGACTATATAACACTTGCACGTTCCCTTCCACGCTTGCGTTTATACCTTCATCAAGGTCATACTATCGTTAGAATTGACAACTAGCATAAATGGCTAAAGCTAGGGAAAATCGGACAGCATCTCCTTTATTTATACAACATTCCTCCATACCGTAATTCAACTCCAAACGTCAACAATACATTTACAATATCATAACAATAGCCTTTTGTCATCTACATTATCCATATTCTCAATTCACTTCCAATTTTCCATATTCAAGACCATAACACACGATTTCGTCCATTCACATACAATGCCTATTTCATGATCTTAACGTCTATTATAACCCATTCATGTCACAACACAACAACAATCATGATTCAATTCAAACTATTTCTCAAAACGTCACAATTCATCTTTCATGACCCATTTTGCTATACTCTTCTAAAATACAAGCATTTCAACTTCCAAATACCTTAAACAACATATAAATACCATAAATCTTACCTTAGTTGTTTTAGGAACAAGCCTTAGTCGAAATACTCCACTTGAGCAAAAACCCTAGTTTTTCTCCATTTGGATTTCTTGACTTTAATGATCTTTAATGGGTTTGCTTACACTTGATTCACTTATTTTGTGTTGTTGATCACTAAAAACCCTTGAAAACTTGTGGATGTCATCGAATGTCATCGCTCGCCCATGAAAACATCGCATACTCATACTCCTCACTAGTTCATTCACTTGCGTACCAACGGAAGAGTTTTCCGAGGTGTAACACCAAGTCTGCTCACTTCCTTCATGTGAAGACAACGGATACTGTGGGTAGTTATAAGCCCTTGATTATTTGGGAATTTAGAGAAACACCTAAAATGAATATCGTTTTACGGGGAAAAAACTTTCCAACCATATAAGGATCAGGCCAATCAGAGCTCGGGGTAAAGAGATATGATAGTTGCGAAATGACCAGTAGTGAGGTGCTTAAGATTCGATAGAATCGGCTAAGTTTACGGTAGGTCTGTCTTCCAGCTCGATTTCATGAAAATCCGTTCAGAATTTGAGAAAACTTAAAGCATGAAAGTTGTAGATCTTTGAAATACCTTTCCCACTATATTTTATGGAGGCCGAACAGACCTATGTACAAGAAGTTATGTGCATTACAAGAACATTGCAAACAAATCAACATAGACTACCCGTGTCGGATTCGCCTCGAGCGTGAGGGCACGTGTGTGAGACCTGTGTCATAGACCCATTTTGGGAACACATATCTCTGACGAGGAGCATTCGAGAACTGGCCCTATGTCGCGGGGCCAATGCAGGAACGACGAATTTTTGGGTCAAAAGTCATATTTTCACGTTTTTATTCCTATTTAAGCATAGGGTTAGTTCCTAAATATCCCTAATCACAAAAAATCAACCCTAACCCCCCCCCCCCCCCCCAAACCTCTAAGGTGAGTTCCTACTCCATCTACATTGATACTACACTCAATTCACCTCTTCTTGACACTAGTTCATCTCTCCAAACACTAGGTTCTTGAAAACTCAAGAAGAATCACAAAAGGGGCATGTGGAGTTCATCTAAGAGGTAAGACTTCTAATTTTCTAAGTTTATTAATAAGGTATAGATTGGTGTAGAATATTCTACAAAATTAGAATCCGCTAATGATTCACATGAGGTGCAAGAAAACGTTTTTAAGGCCAGAAAAGCCCTAGTTTTTTTAAGAAGGGTAGAAATCCCTAAAATTGGTTAAAGTCTAATATTTCTCATCTAAAATCATTTTAGTGTGATTGTTTAACATTGTTGATTCCGTTTGGTTCTTAGCGGGATTTGGGGTATGTCTCTTTTTGAACATACTCTTTCGAACGGTTTTTATGAACTCTTTGGTTGTGGTTTGTGTGCGTGAGAGACAAGACCACATTAAAACTTGTTTGTACTATATTAACTATACGTATTCATGCTTGTTTTCCTCTCTAAAGGATTATTAACTATTTAGATATAAAGCTTTGGTACTCGAACTTGAATTACCCCATAAGGGATGTTTGAACTTGATAATTGAAAATCTTTCCTATCTCATGAGAATGCTCTCTAATGGATTGTGTTGATCATGAAACTCGTTTAAAGATTGTGAACTAGGTTTCTAAAACTGAAATGGCTTGATGTACCCTTATAATGGGATTATGAACATAATCCTTAATGAATAATGTGATTATCATGATGCGACTTGTGATTCGACTTCTATGCCATGATTTGAGTGATTTGGCTTCTATGCTAGCATTGTGATTCGACTCTTTTTCCATGATTTATAAGGTTTGTGTTTGGCCTAGCTACTCGGGAGGAAGGGTGGTAACTATGGATCCTAGTGGGGTTAGCCTAGCCATTCGGGAGGAAGAGTGGCCGTCAAGGATTCGCAATCCCGGTGTGATCTCAGCCTAACTATTCGGGAGGAAGGGTAGCCCTTAGGGTTGATAACTCCGATGTGTTGCTTCTATGTGGTTTGAGGAACCTTAAATGGTCGACCCTTCGTTGTGTTGATTTTGGACTGTATCGGCATGTGTTACACGTTGGTTTCCTGTGAGTGGCTTGTTGATGATCTTAAATTCATGATTGAAAGACTTAAATGTGACAAATAACATAACGAGTTGAAATTGATTGATTTCTTCTTTAACGGTTTTCCTTAATGGTGTAACTAAGTTGGTGATTTACTCTATCTCTTAAATTAAACTACTTTTATTGACACCGTTTTATCGATCCTTATTATTTTATTTTGTTCTATTAATTTTTGTCTCAGAGACACTTACTGAGTACTAAGTACTAAGGTGTACCATTGTTTTTTTTATGGTGTGTTAGGAAACATTGAGGAGCAAGTTCGTGATACGCACGTGGATTAAGAGAGCCTGCTATTTTCTGAACATTTTGGTGAGCCCACATGCTTGTTCGTGGGGCACCATCCTATCTTAGTTATTGTTTTAGTTTCCGAGCTACGTCCCGAAGTTATATTATGTTCTATTTATCATCTTAGAGGCTCCAAAGAAAGACGTTATTTCTGTGGGTAGTTGTTGAAGTCATTGCTTCACTCCTTGGGTGTTGCCACGTTTTCTAACGATGCATTTATGACAGACTTCCGCTGACTTTATTATTTGATGGTGATCATGAGTTAGTTAGCTATTTATAGCATATTGATATAACTGTTGAAAGATCATCGAAGAAGATTTAACGTTTATTAATTTTATAAGGTGCTTCCGGTGTTGTTTGTAGCATTGGAGGCCTGTTTTGTCCAGGATGGGTTTTGGGGCGTGACAATACCCCAGACCGAAGTAATAGTTTTCTCTTGGAATTGACACAGGCTCTACTACACCATTCAGATCTTTTCCCAGGCCCTTCTCTAGTTCTAATCCAATTTTTAGCATTGTGGAGGCAATCGCTTTGTAAACGGTGGGCATTGACTTATGAATCGCCTCTTCTTCATATGCACTCCAACATAATCCACTATGTGGAAGTCCGATCCTTTGGGACTCCCTTCAATCACTGGCACCATGTTCTAAGGTTATTTTTGTGTATCCTTTTCAGCTGCAATCACAATTTATTAGCCTTGCCACTCGAATTTCAATGCCTGGTGCAATGTTGATGGTACTACGCCGGCCGAGTGTATCCACGACCTTCCTAGAAGCAGATTATAGTTGGCAGTGATTGCCATGACTTGAAATTCAGTTGTGAAAGATGTGGGCTCCACTTGGATGTGTAGGTCCACTTCCCTGTTAAAGTCACATTAAGATTCGTCAAATGCTCTGATGTTGGTATGGCTCTAGCGGATTTTACCAATGTCATAGCTAAGCTGCGTCAGTATGGTTAAGGGAAAGACGTTGAGTCCTGCACCGTTGTCAACAAGCACTCTTTCCACCACCTTGTCCCGACACTCCACAGTAATGTAAAGAGCCTTGTTGTGGGTAATCCCTTCAACGGGCAGTTCCTCTTTGAAGAAGAAAATTTTGTGTTCTCCAATGCCATGGGTCACTAATCCGGCCAGATCTTCACTGCTTGTGCCTGCCGGCACGTGTGCATTATCTAATACCTTCAACAGAGCTTGCTTTTGCAGTGGAGAGCTGACTAGAAAATATGGATATTTATGCCGGTGTTTTCTTAAGATGTTCAGCAATTGAGTAGTCCTTTGGTTACATGCGCCGCCAGAAATCCTCTAGTTCTCCCTCAGTGATTGCTTTTTTCTTAGTGGTTTCTTTTCTCACGGCATTTTGAGATAATTCTTCGGGAGTGTAGCATCTCCCTGAGCGGGTCATCCCTTGTGCCATGGCCGCTTGGACCACAAATTCTTTCCTTGGAGTGGGCATCGTCTACTGGGTTATCTGAGCTAACACTGGTGGTGGGACTAATGCCTTGAAATTTGGCGTGGCCTGAGGAATCCCTGGTGTGTCACGACCCAGCTAGGGGCCACGACGGGTACCCGGAGCTAGTTACTGAGCACCGCTCACTCCACTGCTTATCTTGCTCATTTAATACTCTTTTATCAATTTTACATACCAATTGTAGGAAAATCATATTTAATCGAAACATAAATACTTTATATACATTTTCCTCTCGGCCATCAAAATAATATACATACATATGAAAACCTCTTGTGGGACCATCTAACCCACACTGCGTATCTACGAGCCTCTACTAACATAATGAATACATGGACGGAACAAGACTCCGTCATGCCCAAAATATGCATATATGAATGTACATCAAAAGAATAGCCATAAGCACCTCCGAACAATGGAGTGCTATCTAACAGCTGACAGCTACTGAGGACCTGGGCCAAGCTCTCCTCCCTGTCTACCTGTGGGCATGAACACAGCGTCCGAAGCAAGGACGTCAGTACGAATATTGTACCGAGTATGACAGGCATACATAATGAAAGGAAACATCAGTACTATCAGGATAACATCAATATGAGACAACCGAATCTGACTGATAATCATACATGAAGTAATGCATGCTATCTTACCCATACTCATCATCATGACATGTATGCATCATATGCATGTTGCCCGTCCATGTCGGAACGGTGTGATAATCAATACTATTAGCCCGCGTCCAGGCCTCCCGCGTCCGGGGTACCATCTCATGCCGCCCACTAGTGGTGTCTGCCCACGCCAGTAGGTCGTGGTGTATCCGTATCGCCGTCCGCCGAAGCTGTGTCTGCCCGGCCAACTAGGCCCGGTGTGAAATGCTCATGACATGCTCAATATAAATGCTCATAGTAATAGGCTTATCATAAAATACTTATCTTATCATAATACGTATATAAGACTTATGATCAACTTTACTCTATCGGGGTGACGTAAGGTCGTGATCTCCCGATTACATTATGGAACCATCATGGACATTCCGCCTCACCTTGAAAGGACTAGTACATAAGGTGAGTATAGGCAAGGAATAACATCATTATCATTCGAGTGTCATCATATCGCATAACTTATCTCATATAGACATAAGCTTTTAACTTCTTAGAATGCAAGAACTCATGAAAGGAATAGGTATTCAAGTTAAAGGATTCATGCCATTAGAAAGAACGACTAGCCTCACATACCTTAGTCATTTAGCTAAGATATCGCTCACTTGTTCTCCGTCGATATCACGTCGTTACCTTCATAAGAGAATTCGTATCAACATTAGTAATTGACTATAAGAACGTGTCGCTAATTCTAGGAGAAGTCGGACAACGCTTCCTTCGCTCATACTACTTTTCACACGTTCTATATCAACTCCCAATATTCATAATATTATTCGCAATATCATAATCGACAATCGTCATTTACGTGCGTTTGGCAAAATCCACCATTTTCCTCCAATTTTCCCTTATTTCTACTTCTAGCTCATCCTTGCGTTTTCATGCATTTAATGTTTGTTTCATGATAAAAACATCATTTATAACTTATTAGTACTCACAACACTTCAATATTCATAGTTCAATTCCACTATCATTCATTCATGCCACTATTCACTCAATAATGACCCATTTCTATGTTCTTCTACATTTCAAGTGTCTAAGATTTCCAATACTTCAAAAAATATGGAATAATCATGAAACTTACCTTGGAGGATGGTTGAACAATCCTTAAGTTGAAATACTTCACTTAGCCAAAACCCTAGTTCCACCTTCTTGGGAATTTCTTTACTTAGATGACCCTTTATTGAGTTCTTACCCTTGATTCCATGAAATTAGTGTTGTTGGTCTTGATATTCCCTTTAATTCTCTTGAATTCTTGTGGAGGAATTATTTAGAGAGTTCTAGAATGTCTCTTGAGGTGTATGGATGAAAATGAAGTGAAATGAGGCTTAAGTCCCTTTTAAAAATCACAAAAT
This sequence comes from Lycium barbarum, assembly GCF_019175385.1. Classification (NCBI taxonomy): domain Eukaryota; kingdom Viridiplantae; phylum Streptophyta; class Magnoliopsida; order Solanales; family Solanaceae; genus Lycium; species Lycium barbarum. The sequence continues at coordinate 74,503,412 of NC_083341.1, forward strand.
CTGATTTTTAATGAATTCTTGTCAGGGTGAACAGTGGTCGTAAACCACCATATACGGACCGTATTTTGATTTACGGTCCGTCCACTGTGGTTGTTTTTAAGCATTCCAAAAACAGAAAGTTTTGGCTGATGGACATGGTAGTTTACGACCTGGTTTACGGTCCGTAAACCAGTTTACGGGCCGTAAACTGGGTCGTGTTTAACCATATTCAACATTTACAGAAAGTTGAGATTTTTGGCTAGCTGAGGGACGATTACACTATACGGTCCGTAAATCACTTTACGGGCTGTATAGTGCCATATACGACCACTGGACATAAAATTTTCCGCGACTTTCTTATTTCCAAAAATTCTTAATTAGTCATTCCCGACTTAATAAAACATCATTCACTCAAACTCTTCATCATTCCACTGATCATACAAGTACGGCGAAATTTCCGAGGTGTAACATTCTTCCCCCCTTTTGGAACATTCGTCCTCGAATGTTCGACACTCGGGAATTCTGGAAAAATTTTGCCAGAGTTTCCTTTGTAATTTGGATACTACCTTTCCATTACAACAACCCACAATATCTTCGCCTCACAGGGCTATATCACAATATCAACACATTTATGGCCACACACGACCAAAAATATAAAATTAAAACATACATACCTTACACCATCGACGTCTCATCTTGAATCTCTTCTGGGGATTGGAACAAATGGGGGTACATGGATTTCATCTTCTCCTCCGCTTCCCAAGTCATTTCTTCCCGATTATTGTTCCGCCATAGAACTTTGACTAAAGCAACCTCTTTATTCCGAAGCCTTCGTACTTGTCTATCCAAAATGGCAATGGGCATTTCCTCGTATGTTAGCTTCTCTGTTACTTGCACATCATCAACCGGAACTATTCTTGTTGGGTCTCCAATACACTTGCGGAGCATCAAAACATGGAATACTGGATGCACGGATTCGAGCTCTAAAGGCAAGTCCAATTTATAGGCTACTCGACTCACCTTGCGAATGATTTGGTAGGGTCTGATATATCTGGGACTTAGCTTTCCCTTCTTGCCAAATCTCATCACTCCCTTCATTGGCGATACCTTCAGGAACACCCAATCGCCCACTAGAAATTCCAAATCTCGTCGGCGATTATCTGCATAAGACTTTTGGCGACTTTGAGCTGTTAACAGTCGGTCTCGAATCACTTTAACCTTTTCAACTGCTTGTTGGATCAAGTCGGGGCCTATCAATTGTACTTCTCCGATTTCAAACCATCCAATTGGAGATCTGCATTTTCTTCCATATAAGGCCTCGTACGGGGCCATTTGAATGCTGGAATGATAGTTGTTATTATAGGCAAATTCAATAAGAGGCAAATGCTCATCCCAATTATCGCCAAAGTCCAATACACATACCCGTAGCATATCCTCTAAGGTCTGAATAGTGCGCTCGGCTTGTCCGTCAGTCTACGGATGAAACGCCGTGCTGAGCTTAACTTGGGTACCTAGACCTTCTTGGAAGGACTTCCAGAACTTGGCTGTGAACTGTGCCCCTCTGTCTGTGATAATGGCCAAAGGAATACCGTGAAGTCGTACAATCTCCTTGAGATACAATTTAGCATAATCCTCCACTGAATATGTGGTTCTAACGGGGAGAAAATGAGTTGCTTTCGTGAGTCTATCCACGATCACCAATATAGAATCATACTTCCCTCGCGTACGGGGTAATCCTACCACAAAATCCATGTTAATCTCTTCCCATTTCCACGTAGGAATTTCCATTGCTTGCAATAACCCTCCTGGCTTTTGATGCTCGGCCTTCACTTGCTGGCAATTCGAACACTGTGCTACAAATTCTGCTATGTCTCGCTTCATGCCATCCCACCAATATACCAATTTGAGATCGTGGTACATCTTGGTTGCACCTGGATGAATAGAATACCGGGAATAATGTGCTTCCTCTAAAATCCGTTGGTGCAAGTTTGCCACATTCGGTACACATAGCCGGCCTCGATATCTAAGAACCCCTTCTACGGAAACTTCGAATGAAGACTTTTCCTTTTCCTGAGATAGATCTCGATAGTGGCTTAGCTGAGGATCTTCATATTGTCGTTCCTTCACTTCTAGATTCCATGATGAAACTGTGGGGTCATTGACGCTAATACCTGCATCTCCTGAATCAATGGGTCGTACGCCGAGACTTGCTAACCGATGGACTTCACGAACCATTTCTCTCTTTTCCGAAGGAACTCCACATAAACTACCCATCGATCGGCGGCTAAGTGTATCTTCTACTACATTCGCCTTCCCTGGATGATATAGAATGTTCACATCATAATCCTTCAGTAATTCTAACCATCTCCTTTGCCGCAGGTTCAATTCCTTCTGTTTGAAAATATATTGAAGGCTTTTGTGATCCGTATAGATGTCCACGTGCATACCATATAAGTAGTGTCTCCATATTTTCAATGCATGAATGACCGTAGCTAGCTCAAGATCATGAGTGGGGTAATTCTGTTCATGTTTTCGCAACTGTCTCGAAGCATATGCTACTTTCCCATTCTGCATCAATACACATCCGAATCCCACACCGGAGGCGTCACAATACACTACATAGCCATCTGATCCTTCTGGAAGTGTTAGCACCGGCGCTGAGGTCAACCTGTTTTTCAGCTCTTGGAAGCTACGCTCAGAGGCATCACTCCACTAGAATTTAGCCGACTTCTGGGTTAACTTTGTCAATGGGGCTGAAATAGGTGAGAAACCCTCTACAAATCTTCTATAGTATCCTGCTAACCCAAGGAAACTACGAACTTCTGTAGGCGTCGTAGGTCTTGGCCAAGTCTTCACAGCTTCTATTTTCTGAGTGTCGACTCGGATACCATTATCTGAAATAACATGACCTAGAAATGCCACTGAGTTTAGCCAAAACTCGCACTTTGAAAACTTTGCATACAATTCCCGATCTCGAAGAACGCCAAGAACAATTCTTAGATGATCTGCATGTTCTGATTCTGTGCGAGAATATACCAGGATATCGTCGATAAACACTATCACAAAAAGATCCAAAAACGGCCTGAACACATTATTCATTAAATTCATGAACACCGCCGGGGCATTCGTCAACCCGAACGACATTACTCGAAACTCGTAGTGACCATATCTTGTCCTGAAGGCAGTCTTGGGAATATCTGCTTCCCTAATTCTCACCTGATGATAACCCGATCTCAGATCTATCTTGGAGAACCATTTAGCACCTTGCAATTGATCGAACAAGTCGTCAATTCTAGGAAGAGGGTATTTATTCTTTATTGTCACCTTGTTCAACTGCCTGTAGTCGATGCACAATCGTAGAGATCCGTCTTTCTTCCTTACGAACAGGACTGGTGCTCCCCATGGTGAGGAACTAGGCCTTATAAACCCCTTCTCAAGTAAATCTTTTAGCTGTGCTTCTAGCTCTTTCAGTTCTGCTGGAGCCATTCGATAAGGAGGAATAGAAATAGGCTCGGTGTCTGGTAATACATCAATAGAAAAGTCGATCTCCATTTCTGGAGGAAGGCCTGGTAACTCATCGGGAAACACATCTGGGAATTCATTCACTACCGGGATAGACTGGAAAGTTGGCACTTCCGCTTCCGTGTCATGAACCCGAACTAGATGACAAATATAACCCTTGGCTATCATCTTTCTCGCCTTAAGGTAGGAAATAAACCAACCCTTTGGGGAAACTGTATTACCCTTCCACTCGAGTATGGGCTCTCCCGAAAATTGGAATCGAACTACCTTTGTCCGGCAACAAACATTAGCATAGCATGATGCCAACCAGTCCATACCCATAATTACGTCAAAATCTATCATCTCAAGTTCAATTAGATCAGCCCTTGTCTGACGATCACCTATAATGACTACACAGTTCTGATATACTTGCCTCGCTATTACAGGATCACCAACCGGAGTGAATACCTCGAAGGGTTTAATTGGCTCAGGTCTTACCCCAATACAATCAGCGATATACAGAGTAATATATGAGAAGGTAGAACCTGGATCAATCAGAGCATATACATCACGGGAAAATATAGTCAAGGTACCTGTGACAACATCTGGGGAAGACTCAAGATCCTGTCGCCCAGCTAAAGCATACACACGGGGCTGAACAGCACCTGAAGTAGATGCTCCCCCTCTACCTCTGCCCCTACCTGCTGTAGTCTGAGGAATATGTGCTGTCGGGCGTGCTGAAGAAGAACTCGCTGCTGAACCTGTAGTCTGAGTCCCAGCTCTATCTCTCGCTGAGGGGCAATCTCTCATCATGTGACCAACATGCCCGCAAGCATAACAAGCATCCGAACCCTAACGACACTGTCCGGAATGTAGTTTGCCACACTGGCTACACCGCGGCATTGGAGGTCTCCTCTGGCTAAAGTCTCCCCTGGACTGCGAATCTGAGGCCCTCGAACTCTGCCCCTGGCCTGACTGAGTAGAACGATCAACCCTCCTATCTGAGAATCTAAGAGGTGCACTAGTCCCTGACTGACCTGAGTTCCTAGAATATGTCTGCCTCGGTCCCCCTCGGTACTCACTGCTCTCCCCCATAGATCTAGCCCTCTTACCTTGTCTTCTGTCACCCTCACAATCACTTCTCTGCTGTCGTTGTCGTTCCTCGAGGTTCTGAGCATGGGCCTGTATCCAGGAAATATCCATCCTATCTTGCAAAGAGGCTGTCAGGCAATCTCTGAACAAGTGTGGTCCTAAACCACTCACAAATCTATAGACTCGGTCCCCCATGTCAGCCACCATAGTCGGAGCATACCGGGCCAATGAGTTGAATTGCATACTATACTCTCGGGCACTCATGCTTCCTTGATTCAAATTCAAGAACCTGTCCGCTCGAGCTCGGCGGACTTCAGGTGGCAAGTAGTGACGAATAAAGGCATCTACAAACTCTTGCCACACGGGAGGTGGTGCATTCTCCCCTCTTGTTATCATCCAATTCTTATACCATAGTACCGCCACGTCGCGAAGTCTATATGAGGCCAACTCTACAGATTCAGTCTCAGAAGCATGCATAAGTGTTAGCGTCCTCAGCATCTCATCAATAAAACCTTGAGGGTCCTCATCCGGCCTCGACCGGAAAAATTCTGGAGGATTTAGAGTAAGGAAATCACGGGCTCTTGTACTAGCCGAACGATCACTTGGGCCCACATTCTGTCGTTGTGCCTGAGCGGCAACCAACTGTGTCAATAAATGTATAGCCTCGGACACTTGTTGACCCGAAGCACCCGGTGGAGAAATCGGAGCTGAGGCTTCTCCCTGCTCTTCTACATTGGGCACAGCCTCACTTTGTGATTCACTTTCCTCTAACCCCGCCAGAGGCTCCCTTTCTGCCCGCTTCTTCGTCGTAGCTTTGCCTTTCTGGGCAGCTGTAGCTTTTCCTTTCGGCAGCATTTTTTTGAAACTATAACGCACCTTTAAGAATGATATAATCCTAGACATGGCTCTATCACACGATCTCATGAGAAGAAAGATGATCATTTTCCTAAATGCCCTGTAGCCTCTTGTTTATTAGCGTGGCGCGCAACACACCATAAACAAGACTCTACTAGACACGGCTCGTAGACACTTCCTAGGGCGAACTGCTCTGATACCACTTCTGTCACGACCCAGCTAGGGGCCACGACGGGTACCCGGAGCTAGTTACCGAGCACCGCTCACTCTACTGCTTATCTTGCTCATTTAATACTCTTTTATCAATTTTACATACCAATTGTAGGAAAATCATATTTAATCGAAACATAAATACTTTATATACATTTGCCTCTCGGCCATCAAAATAATATACATACATATGAAAACCTCTTGTGGGACCATCTAACCCACACTGCGTATCTACGAGCCTCTACTAACATAATGAATACATGGACGGAACAAGACTCCGTCATGCCCAAAATATGCATATATGAATGTACATCAAAAGAATAGCCATAAGCACCTCCGAACAATGGAGTGCTATCTAACAGTTGACAGCTACTGAGGACCTGGGCCTAGCTCTCATCCCTGTCTACCTGTGGGCATGAACACAGCGTCCGAAGAAAGGACGTCAGTATGAATATTGTACCGAGTATGAGAGGCATACATAATGAAAGGAAACATCAGTACTATGAGGATAACATCAATATGAGACAACCGAATCTGACTGATAATCATATATGAAGTAATGAATGCTATCTTACTCATACTCATCATCATGACATGTATGCATCATATGCAAGCTGCCCGTCTATGTCGGAACGGGGTGATAATCAATAATATTATCCCGCGTCCAGGCCTCCCGCGTCCGGGGTACCATCTCATGCCGCCCACTAGTGGTGTCTGCCCACGCCCGTAGGTCGTGGTGTATCCGTATCGCCGCCCGCCGAAGCGGTGTCTGCCCGGCCAACTAGGCCCGGTGTGAAATGCTCATGACATGCTCAATATAAATGCTCATAGTAATAGGCTTATCATAAAATTCTTATCTTATCATAATACGTATATAAGACTCATGATCAACTTTACTCTATCGGGGTGACGTAAGGTCGTGATCCCCCGATTACATTATGGAACCATCATGGACATTCCGCCTCACCTTGAAAGGACTAGTACATAAGGTGAGTGTAGGCGAGGAATAACATCATCATTATTCGAGTGTCATCATATCGCATAACTTATCTCATATAGAAATAAGCTTTTAACTTCTTAGAATGCAAGAACTCATGAAAGGAATAGGGATTCAAGTTAAAGGATTCATGCCATTAGAAAGAAGGACCCTCACATACCTTGGTCGTTTAGCCAAGATATCGCTCACTTGTTCTCCGTCGATATCACGTCATTACCTTCATAAGAGAATTCGTATCAACATTAGTAACTGACTATAAGAACGTGTCGCTAATTCTAGGAGAAGTCGGACAACGCTTCCTTCGCTCATACTACTTTTCACACGTTCTATATCAACTCCCAATAGTCATAATATTATTCGCAATATCATAATCGACAATCGTCATTTACGTGCATTTGGCAAAATCCACCATTTTCCTCCAATTTTCCCTTATTTCTACTTCTAGCTCATCCTTGCGTTTTCATGCATTTAATGTTTGTTTCATGATAAAAACATCATTTATAACATATTAGTTCTCACAACATTTCAATATTCATAGTTCAATTCCACTATCATTCATTCATGCCTCTATTCACTCAATAATGACCCATTTCTATGTTCTTCTACATTTCAAGTGTCTAAGCTTTCCAATACTTCAAACAATATGGAATAATCATGAAACTTACCTTGGAGGATGGTTGAACAATCCTTAAGTTGAAATACTTCACTTAGCCAAAACCCTAGTCCCACCTTCTTGGGAATTTCTTCACTTAGATGACCCTTTGTTGAGTTCTTACCCTTGATTCCATGAAATTAGTGTTGTTGGTCTTGATATTCCCTTTAATTCTCTTGAATTCTTGTGGAGGAATTATTTGGAGAGTTCTAGAATGTCTCTTGAGGTGTATGGATGAAAATAAAGTGAAATGAGGCTTAAGTCCCTTTTAAAAATCACAAAATCTAATTTTTAATGAATTCTTGTCGGGGTGAACAGTGGTCGTAAACCACCATATACGGACCGTATTTTGATTTACGAGTCCACTGTGGTCGTTTTTAAGCATTCCAAAAATAGAAAGTTTTGACTGATGGACATGGTAGTTTACGACCTGGTTTATGGTGGACCGTAAACTGGGTCGTATTTAACCATATTCAACATTTACAGAAAGTTGATATTTTTGGCTAGCTGAGGGACGATTGCACTATACGGTCCGTAAATGTTACACCACGTAAGAGTCTGTGCTATTTTAATTAAGACAAGAAAGAATGAGTTAAGAAAGTTCAAGGAAAGTTAATCGAGCTAGTAAGAATATCGTTATATATATGGTTGCCTTAAGTATCCCGAGGTGACATCGTAACCTAAAGGATTTGAAATCGCGTTATGAGCGTATATGAGGTAATGTGAGTGCCCTTTTAAAGTATTTGAGATTATTAGTAATGATATAGAAGATGGATAAAAGATATGAATATATTTTTGCGATTGGAGTTTCGTCGAAGCTTCGTAAGTTCTCCAGTTACGTTTAAGGTTATGGTGATTCTCCGGACCCTTCGAGACGTGTATGGATTGTTATGTATGTATATGGGTATGTATATGTATGTATAAGAGGTTACATGAGAGTTGGAAGAGGATTAGAAGATAAACGAATCTAAACAAAATGAATCGGAACAACTTCAGTAAAATCTCGGACCAGATTTTTAGCCCATATTGTTGGGGGCATATCTCCTAGTATATGAGGAGTTTTAAGGTTTTTTAAAAGCCTAAAATGAAGTTCATCGAGTCTAGTTTCCAACGCAACAAACCGCTCGTCAAAATGATATTTGGATAAGGAAATATAGACGATGCAATTTGGGCTGGCAGGGCAGCAAGTTTGGACCCGACCCAAACACTAATGTTTCGGCCCATGAGGCCCATTAACGTTAATATATATGGCAAATTCACTTGAGGGATGATCATTTTCAGCTAATATCCTCCAAAAACATTAGATAGAGAGAGAGATATCCTAGGCTAAGGAAGCCATTTTGATCAAAATCCGAGCTCCGAATCCCGAAGCTCATGAAGAGAAAAATGTTGTACGTTGCGTTGCCTTCAATTTGAGATAAATATTGGTCTTGGGGGATGAAATTTTCGTGGTGGAGCTTCTGATAAGGTATTTATAAAATTCCTTTTATGTTATTAAAGTGTTTATTTAGAGTTTTAACGAATTAGAACGGAGAAAACAACATTATAAACTCGTTTGTTGTTTTGTTGAAATTTATGGGTGAGGGGCTGTTTTAATTGAAATTGATGGACTGATTTGAATTAATATTTTGGTTGTTGTAATCATGGATATGTGAGGAGAGTGAAGGAATTTAATGGTTAGAGTTGGAGTTAAATTGTTGTGGGTTGTTGTAAGGATTATAGAGATAATAATGTGGTTTTATTGCACATGAGTAGATGATGTGGTGTCGAGTGGCTGCTGTTGTATTTCCCTGAAATTTTCTGAAAATATTGCATGAAATAAGGTATAAGAAGTGCATATGGGCTGCTTGGTGTATTGCAAGTGTTCGTTAGAATTTCGGGCATCGTTATGTTACAGTTGGGGGCTATTTTGATATGTTGTTGTTCTTGTTGAAATAAAAGAATTGAAGATATGGTTGTGTCCATATGTTATTGTTGGTATTTCTGTGTCAACAGGAGAGAAATTGGAAATTCGGATAGACGAGTTTATAGGGGAAATGCTGCCCAAATTTTTGTAGACAAGTGATGAGTTAAAGATTGAATACCAAAAGCCTTATGGTTAACAATTGGTAAAAATGACCATTTGTAGGTTTTGGGCGAAACGGAGATTGAGTTTGGACAAGCGTGAGTAGCGCGAAAGGTATGTAAAGCTTATCCTTTCCTTCTTTGGCATGCCCTAGGTCTACTAGGTTGAGATTTCGGCCTCGGGGACCATCCTGCTCATCGTAACCCGAGATTAGTTTTCGTTACTATTCATTCAATAGAATTGAATTATAAAAGGTGCATTTTACTAGAAAAGTGGTTGGACTTCCAAAACGTTTACAAATGTAACCCGATCGTTCTAAAACTTTCCTGGATGACTCCGTAGAGTCTAATGGGCGTGATTCTCGTCCGCCGCCTCGACTTGGCCCGAGGTGGGCCCGCTATCCCCGATGCCTCTCTTATTGTTCTGTTTGTCTTATTCCCGTACGGTATGTCAAGGGAACTCATGGTTATTGTTCCGACTACTAAACGGGAGATATTTTATCTATCCCGAGACGGATTTTAATGATTATTGACCCAATTGTAGGGACCGAAACCCTGACATGTGATGTACGGCTTTAGCCAATGTACTCTTGTCCGGAGTTCGCAGGTAACTCCTGGTTATTATGCTGTTCACTATATGATAGGTGTTATGACCACCTTCATGAGCATTATAAAATGTTTTTGACATCTAAAGCGTTTTTAAAAATCTTACCCTGAGATTCTGGACAAACTACTTATTTTCTTTATTTTCCGATATACGATTTTGGTATACCTGAGTCCTGTGTGATGCATGATCCTGGCATGTGTGATTATGTTTGGAAAGTGATAATTTGGCATTTTGTCTGGTTATCTTCTGTGTTACCGAGTCCCGGGCCGGTTATGTGAATATGCGCATATGTGATATTGGCCGCTGGACCCTCGACCGCGGCGTGCCCGACATTGACTGCTGGGCCCTTGACCGCGTCATGCCGGACGTGTGGCATTGACTGCTGGACCCTTGACCGCGTCTGCCGCACTTGTGATTATGCCAACATAGACCGCTGGACCCTTGACCGCGGTATGTCGAACTTGTGATAGAAAACTGCTGGATACTTGACCGCGGTATGTGTGATTGTGACCGCTGGACTTATGGCCGCGGAAATTGTGCGTTGATTCTTCTATGTGTGTGAAACAAAGATGTTTTCCAAAAGAAAGCAAACATTTTGTCATCCCGATTGCCGTGTTGATTTCTCCGGAACTTCTTTTGCCTGTTGTACGCCGGATACGACTCCTTAGTATGCTGGCTATTGTGCTCGCTTTCTATATATCGTATTTCAGTTGTGACTTTGCTTTCTGTGTTGTATGCTTTACATACTCAGTACATATTTCGTACTGACCCCCTCTTTTCGGGGGGCTGCGTTTCATGCCGTGCAGGTACTCCCAGGTGAGTTGAAGACAGTATAGAAGATGTTCCAGTGCAGATGGCAAGCTCCATTTGTTCCCGGAGTGCTGCCGAGTCAGAGTTGGTATGTTATGCTTTCTGGATTACGTTAGAGACTTTGCAGACAGCGTCGTGGGTATTGGTTGTCAGTCTGTAAGCGGCTCCGTCAGCCAAAATGTCGGTCTGTGTTATGTACTGAATTTTGTATGATTATTGATTCGTTATGCTTGGAAGCTACGTGAAAGAATATTTCTGAAAAAAAAAAATTTACGATGTATTTCATCTCATTTGATTTGAAAAGTTTGACATGATTTTATGTGCAGCAAGAGTCTGAGGGTTCGCTCGGCCCTAGGTAAGGGTAGGGTGCCCATCACACCCTAGCGGAAATAGGGTGTGACAGTAAATCACTTTACGGGATTTCCAAAAATTCTTAATTAGCCATTCCCGACTTAATAAAACATCATTCACTCAAACTCTTCATCATTCAACTCATCATACAAGTACGGAGAAATTTTCGAGGTGTAACATGGTGCTGGAACCAAGACCTTGAAGTTGGGATGCTCCTGAAGTGTGAGGGAGGCTACTGTCTATTCAATCATTTTGACGGTGCTGGGGATTAATGCCCTGCAGGCTACCCAGTCCTCATTCTTTTCAATCATGTGAACTCCGTTATTTCTATGATTTGGCAATGGGTTCGTGTTCACATTGAGTGCTGCAGTTTCCAGAATGATCTCCCTTTTTCCAATCAAATCTGGGATTTTATGTTTCAGATTGATGCAGTCTTCTGAGCTGTGACTATTGCCTCCGGAGTTGTAGGCACAGGTCTGGTCAGCTCTGAAGAATCTATTTTTGGGCTTAGCCGATTTTGAAAGGACCTTTGAATGAAGCGTACAACATGTAATCTTTCAAAGAGTTAGGCCTTTGGCTCAAGTAATGTAGTAAATTCTCGCTCCGGATTTCTCTCGAAAACTGGACGTGGAGCATTGTATGATGTAGGTGGTGGTTGATTTTTGTAATTTGGCGGTAGGTGATTCTGGTAGTTTTATGGTTGCTTGTTTTGTGATGGGCGATAATCATGATAGTTTGGTAAGTTTGCTGTGGTGGTGGTTGGTAAGTAGGAGCGGGCACTTGGACGCTTGGTGGAGTTGGGTAAGCTGGCACGGCGACCGTAAAGCTTGGTTCCACGTAGAATACAGGCACAGGGCTATAAGGGGAAGTTGGATAATTGACAAGAGGTGGTATTTGGTGAGGAGACTATCGCTCTTCTCACCTTTTAGAATTTGGGCTTGGTGTGTGGGATATGCTTGCCACATCCTCTTTTATTTTGCGGAAGACTTCCCTAGTAGCTTAGCCAGACGCCTTGTTGAACATGCTGATGATTTTTTCGGATTTGAGACCATCTTCTATAGCCTCTCCAGCTTGACGAATTCAGAAAATGGTGTCCCGGCAATGGACAACATTTGATCGTAGAAATTCGGATCTTGTGACTAGATAAACACAGAGACCAGTTCCTCTTCGCACATTGGTACGCGAAAACACGGTAATTCTCCGTTAACTTCTGTTTGACCTTCTTGAGGTAGTAGCTGATACAATAACGGATACGCGGAAGCAATAAAATGACAAGGAAAGTAAATGATAGATAGATTGACACAAGAAAATGGAATTAAAAGCAACCTAAAGGGAATTGAATTCCCAACCTCTTAGGATGACCTCAAGGGAATTGAATTCCCAAGCAACCAATCCTCTCACAATCAAAGGTTCAACAAGAGCCATCCATGGCCTCTCTACAAGTTTCTCTCTCTAGAGACAACTCTCTCAAAAATCACTCATCTTTTCTTGAAATGTCAAAAGTCCCCTAATGAAATGAAAGACAATGTATTTATACTAACTAAATAATAGAAGACCCTATTATTACATAAATGCCATTAATGAGGCAAGGGCCTTGTTTGGCTAGTCTGGTGGAGATGGAAATCTTGAATTTGCGGATGTGGCCTCTTGCGTATAGCCTTCCTTGCTCGGTGGCCACTTTAATGTTGTTCCATCTCCCATCCGTCCTCTCCATGCTATCATCCAAACTTTGGCTCTACGAGACGGTCCTTTAAGTGTCCTTGAGGCAACTCGTCTTGTATCATTCTCCCCTTCTTGAAAAGGATTCGTCCTCGAATCTAAACCTTGAAAAACCATAAGGGAGACAAACAAAAACATACTCCTCAAGGATTGAGGGTTAGCACACAATGCAATAATCACATATTCATGCCAAGGATGAACAAACTTGTGGTACAACCACACATCTATGACAATCATGACTAACATTTGCACACATGAGGTATCAAGCAGTTGATTCCTCCAAGGTTCATGACATAAGGGAGTAATAAAACCAATGGGTTCAAAATACGAAGTATGCAACTCGACATTGGTTCTATTTGACATGTAGCATAATGTCCAAACAAGAACACTCTCATTTTTCAAGCAAGGACTCCCCCAAGATAGTGCTTTCAAATCACACAAGGTGGCACCTGGATCAAATGGGACGAACATCCATCTAGCATGGTCAAGAACACAATCGGCTAGATCATAAGAGCCTTCTCCCACATAAGAAGCACTCCCTATATGCTCAAGAATGTCATCATATGCCAACAAGTAATAAAGGAAGGTATCACGTAAAATAACTTCCTCATCAATATCACTCCCCAATGTAACCTCACCATACGGTTCAAGGACAAGATTATCCAAGGGGTTACTATGAAGTTGAACATGAAAGGAAGAATTTGCAATTTCTAGACAAGAATTACCTTCCTTTGTAACACTTTCCTTCCCAACAAATGGATCACAATTCCTCAAAGGAAGATCTCCATCATGGGAAAGAGTGTCTTCATTCCATAGTGGGTTACATATCACATTATAGCCTCCAAAGGAAACTAAACGTTCAACATTACCAAACATCCCACTAGGTATTTCACTCTCAACAGTCATGTCATCCTCAAATAAAACATTATCCTTTACAAGAGCGTAATCCATAAACAATGAGGAGTCAAAGCATGTCTTTTCACTCTCAAAAGAACCAATGTCATCTTTCAATGCATTTTCGCTCACATGACTATCTACATGACACACATCACCACTACAAGTTGGAGTCTTATCACATGACACTAAAGTACGATCAAGAGACTCATTTTGACACGAAACAAGCAAGGGTGAGATGTCATATTCTTTCAATTGACCAACTATATCAACATCATCACTAACTAGAGGTACATTAAGCACGTCACAAGGATCCTCAAGTAGTGAATTATCATTACAAACAAGTTGATCAACACAAGTTTCAACAATAGTTGGTAATATGTCAATCTCGCAAGAATTACTAACATGGTGACCACATGACAAACTACCATTCAATTTGTAAGTGTCAACACTAGATGGACACAAATCGATCTTGCAAGAAGAATCAATTTTGTCATCTAAAGGATCAACTAGTGTTTGAGCACCTTTATTCGATAATGCATTATCATTCAAAGCACAAATGTCAACACTAGGTGGACACAAATCGGCCTTACAAGAAGGATAAATTCGGTCATCAATAGGATCAACTAGTGTGGGGACACTTTCAATAATGGCATTACCAATAGACGACAAAGAAGCTTTAGGCTTAACGCACGATAAGGTAACTTTCATACTTGACTCGGCATTAAAATCACACAAAGATATAGGAGTATAAGGATGAATGATCTTACCTTGATGTTCACGTAAGCTCCTTTGACCAATGGAAGGAATAGTTGGGGCCGCCGTCCTTGCCTTTAAGCATGGGGTTCTCTCAAAAGAGGTACCCTTCAAAGATTTATTTCTTCTCACATGAGGCTTGGGATATTGGCCTCTCAATATCCCTTTCATGTCCTCCCAAGTCTTGATTGGACTCCTCACTCGTCTCCCACAACATTTCACATACTCCCAATATTGGACAAGCTTTGAGTCAAAAGTTTGGACGGCTAAGTCCATCTTCATTTCTTGCGAATAGTTGTAGCTAGTGAAAATTTCATCTATTATGGACTCCCATCTCTCATATTCTTCTCCACTAGCTTCCTTAGCTAAGGTAGGCCATTTCACATAGGTATCTCGCACTTTTGTACTTGGACTCTTCCTAGAAGGTATGCATGGGAAGAGAAATTTTCCATTCTTGTCCACTACAAATCGATGCCACTCTTGCTCATATGGGATCTCATGCCTTTGAAACCAAGGGCCACCTAAACATACGTGACAAGTATCCATTGGAAGCACATCACACCAAACCTCCTCTTGGTACTCACCAAGTGAAATGAATACCATCACTCTCTTATCAACCCAATACCCTCCCTCGTCATAGTAAGGATTTCTCCTAATCACACAAGGTAGCCTTAACTCTTCAGCCGCACGAGGGGTGATGAAATTGGTGTAACAATCGTCATCAAGCACAAGGATTCCCTCTTTACCACAAAGGTTCACCTTGGTCTCCATGAATCTCCTCTTTGGAACCACCTTCTTTTGCATAGGACGACTCCAACTAGTACTCACATTCCCACTCATGCCCCTTTGCTTCGGATAGGAAGTACTACAAGAAGAAGCATATGCATGCCCACTAGAAGTCCTTCCATAATCAACATTAGCACTTCCACTACCTCCATAGACATACCCTCCACGAGTCCTATTTGTATAAAGATTTTCACCATAAGACTCATAAGACACATGCGAAGGAGAGTCATACCTCGAGTCGTCTTCATCTTCATGATGTATAGCACAAGAATATTCTGCTTCATTATCTTCACCATGTGAATCACAACAAGGGTCTTCATCCCCATCTTCCTCGGGAGACACATGAGTACCACTCTCTGCACATTCTCCTTCAAAATAGTAATTCTCCCCTCGAATTTCCTCATAATCACCATTTCCTATATATGTCTCATATTCCCCATCGTCACACTCTTCATAGCTCCCATAGTCCTCCCCTTCATAACTACAACCATCATCGTCATAACAGTCATTATCACCACCACATGAATCGGAATCCATGGAGAAGTACCTGCAAAGAACACTTAGCAAACACGTTAGTAGTAAAGAAACCTCACCACAGTCGTGTTTACACTCGTTTGTGCTCGGCTAGCACCACTCAAATGAACTCACACACTCTTGCCTTTTACCACTCAAATGGATTGGTCGATGTTGATTCTCGATTGGATTCGGATTCGGTCGCTTGCAAGGTGCACAATTGTTACTCGAGATCGGAATGGATTCTTGTAGACTCAAGAAGAACGAGGAAGACTCAATTAAAACAAACGCACTTGAGCCAAGAAATTAACAACGAAGCAAAAGCGAAGCAAAGCACGAAAGAATTGGCACGAAAGAAATGCGGACACAAGAACTAGCAAACACAAGTAGGAACAACTACTAAATGGCTACTAGTTAAGAGACACAAGAAAATGGAGTGCAAAAATCGGGAAAATAACTAAAATTTCGGGCCCGGGTAGGTGATAACTTGAAAACACGACCAGGAAGCCCCAATTGATCCAAGGTATCAATTTGAAATAATGATTTTTTTTTTTTTTTTTTTTTTTGTTCCCTACCAAAGGATTAGGGACACAATATCATCAACTAAGGATCAAGAAATTTTTTGTTTTGAGAATTGAAATCAAAGAGAATTAAAGTTGAAAAACCTGAAATGTGCAACCCGCGACGCCTGTGCAGCACCTGCGACTCGCGGTTCAACCTGCGATAGTGATCCGCGGCTCGCGGTTGATGCAGCCAAAATGTCAATTCTCTGTCACAAGGTGCGACACCACCTGCGACTCGCAGGTGCAACCCGCGATGGTGTTCCGCGGCTCGCAGATGAGGCACCCCAAAACGTTCAACTCTCTGTCACCAGGCGCGACTTCACCTGCGACTCGCGGGTGATACATGCGACTCGCAGATGTCGCATATGGCGTCGCATTTGGGCCAACGTTGGGACTTAAATTTTTTGTTTTTTTTTTTTTTTTTTTTTTTTTGCAAAACTCAGAAATTTAGATCCACAAACACTTTTGATGAACTAAGTATTTCTGATTTTTTTGTTTTTGGCCCCCTAACACTTTTTCACAACTTTATTTGACAACTTTTGGATCAAATGGCCCTTTGGAGAGTCTTCTTTCTTATGAAGATTTGAAGGTGTTCAAGAACACAAGAACACTTCAAAATTTCAACTACCCTCAAATCAACTCCAAATTGACTCAAATTTCGGATTTACGTTCTCTTCAATATAGAGAACAAAGCCCAATAGGTTTCAACCTTCAACTTCACCTTCTTCAACAAGACCCACTTTCAAGTTCTTGAAGCTTTGAAGCTCAACAATGGTGGAACACAAACCCTAACTCCCAATGGATTCGAAATTGAAGATTTAGACTCTAGAAACACTAAGAAACTCTAATCTAACACCAGATTCAACAAAATCAACAAGAAAATTCGATTTTTTTTTTTTTTTTTTTTTGAATTTCGGTTTTTTTTTTTTTTTTTGTTGAATCAAAACCCAAGATTAGATTTGGTAGAACAAACCTAAACTAAGCTCTGATACCAATTGATACAATAACGGATACGCGGAAGCAATAAAATGACAAGGAAAGTAAATGATAGATAGATTGACACAAGAAAATGGAATTAAAAGCAACCTAAAGGTGTATCAAACCTAAAGACCTCAATTAATTAGCATAAACAAGCACCAACCTCTTAGGATGACCTCAAGGGAATTGAATTCCCAAGCAACCAATCCTCTCACAATCAAAGATTCAACAAGAGCCATCCATGGCCTCTCTCATAAGTTTCTCTCTCTAGAGAGTACTCTCAAAATCACTCATCTTTTCTTCCAAATGTCAAAAGTCCCCTAATGAAATGAAAGACAATGTATTTATACTAACTAAATAATAGAAGACCCTATTATTACATAAATGCCATTAATGAGGCAAGGGCCTTGTTTGGCTAGTCTTGTGGAGATGGAAATCTTGAATTTGCGGATGTGGCCTCTTGCGTATAGCCTTCCTTGCTCGGTGGCCACTTTAATGTTGTTCCATCTCCCATCCGTCCTCTCCATGCTATCATCCAAACTTTGGCTCTACGAGACGGTCCTTTAAGTGTCCTTGAGGCAACTCGTCTTGTATCAGTAGTTGTCTGGCATTGTTTCGACATTGAATCGGAATCTTTCCATGAGGGATTCTGCCATGTCTTCCCAAGTGAGCCAATGACGTATGTCTTGGGTTACTAACTACTCGGCAGCCTTTCCTACTAAGCTCCGGTTGAATAGCCTCATAATTAAAGGTTCGTTCTTTTTTATGCCGACTAATTGGTCACAGTAAGAACGGAGATGTGCTTTGGGATTCCCTATCCCATTGAACACTTCAACCTTCGGGATCTTGAACCCTTCTGGTAAGTTCAAATCTGGGTGCATGCACAGGTCAGCATAGCTCAGACCCGTAGGCTTTCTTATGACTCTATTTGATTTTTCCAACAACTCTTCCATCTTCTGTTCCATGTCCTTCTCACGTTTGTCGTGCTCCGTTCTCTAGGCCTTCTCCATTTCCTCGTAGTGGTCCAATTCTTTAGGACTGGAGAAGATTCATTCGGGACGCTGGGAGGGTAGAAGGAGACTGTTGGATAAGCATGGAGGTTCTGTGGGATAGATGTGGTTGGCATAGTTGGCCAAGCGGCGACGTGTGGACGACTTGCCGGATTGATGAATACTGGCTGAGGAGCAGGAACAAAATAAGTGGTTCTCGGAATTTGGGTATATTTGATAGGAGGTGGGGTGCAGTAGGAAGTACCGATGTGATGTGGGTTAGCTGGATTCTGGAGAGGTGGGATAGTTCCTGGTGGGTAAATCAGGAAATGTTCAGGCACTGGAGAGCTAAGCGAAGAGAAGGGAGGAGGGGGCCTCCTTGCCTCAGCAGTCGTGTCCTTGTTGGCATCGGCTGTCTCAGCCTTAGCAATCTTATCCTGTAGGGCAATGATGGTGCTTATTAGTGTTGCAATTAAATCCTCCTGAGATGATGCCTCTTTAGGGTCTTGGGTATCTCTTTCGCGTAGAGCGAGCTCATTTATTTCATTTTTCGGAGTACCAATCATTATCCCTTTTCCTCTGTCAGTTTCTGGGAGTGGTGCTAGTGCGGCTTTAGATCTTGTAAAGTATGCCAGTTTGTGTTACTAAACTAATCGACCTCATTCTATAAGATAAAAATAACTCAAAGGTAGGCAAAATAAGTTACTGATAATAATATTGAAGTAAGATATCATATATACTGTATAGAAATAACCCATGTGGCACATAAAACCATGTATTAAAACCCAAATAACTGATTGATCCTTAGTTCTAAAGGTTTAGGTGTTATGGGCTCTTTGTGTAGAGTGGATCTTGGTCCAATAGGCCTTGTGGTTGACCTACATTGGCAACCCTTCATCTCTTTTTAAAAATGGTGGGGGGAGGGAGAGGGGGGGGGGTAATAATTTATATTATATAAAGGCCGAATCTTACATAGACTAGCTACGTATCCTTCCGTGGGAAATCGGGCCCTACCGTAGTTTAGCTTACAAAGGAGGATATTTTTTCCTATGTATGTCCTTTGGGCTAAACCTAATTTAAAAGATTCCCAGACCCGGCCTGATAAGGGGAGGACACCTAATGTCTACCCAAAAGTGTAGTTCTGCGAATCGTTGTCCCGTATGAAATCGCTCTCTCATGTCTTTCTTCTTCTTTAGAACTGTGGAGGTAGGATGACCAAGATCTCCCCGACTCTAATCATGTGTTCTAGCTCAAGCTTGAAAGCAACGCATTCCTCTATATAATGTCCATAGATCTCGTATGGAATAAATACCTTTTTTTTGGTTGGGCCCCACTAGTATGGGCTTGTGGACAGGTTCCACGGGTCTAGTCCTTCCTAAGATGGCTAGGGTTGAGAATATAAGGAAATAGGTCTCCTCGAATACTGTGAAATCATACCGCCAGATTTATGTGTCGGTGATGACCCCTACTTCTTGGGCGATAGGGTCGTGGACCAGTAAGGTGTGCGGCCCCCATAAGGCTTTGATAACCTAATCACCTATCAGAATGATGATTCTTTTTCTTAAACCCAAGCACTCATTTAAAATATGACCGGACTGATTCTGGTGAAATGGACATCTCTTGTATGCGTACTCTATATCGGGGACTGGGAGCCTAGCTTGAGTGGTATTCTAGCGTCTATCATCTTCTCGAACACGTCCTTGCAGCTGACGGGTCGAGGAGCCACTCAAAAGGGACACGAAGGGCTTTTACAGCAATACCCCACCAAATGAGGGCCTGAGGGTCCGCCTTTTCTGAAATTTTCTGTTACTACAGTAGATGCGGCTATCACCGACTCTGGTGCAGGCTTGAATTAGTCAGATGCCTCACTATGCTCAGTTTCCACTTATTTGTCAACATTGAACCCTTCTCTCTGAAATTCCGGTATCATTTCCAAAGGTTCTAAGTCCCCCTCAGCTTCTATGTCTATATGCTCAGATTCTTCTGGCTCCAGAGGTTCAGACTCCTCCAGCTATTCGTTCTCATCTTTTTATGGTTCGGGAGCCACCTCTTGTGGCTCCGACTATTCTTGTGGATCTGACTCCATTATCCATGGGTCGTTTTCCATTCCTTGGTCTTCAGGTGTCTCTAGCCTTCTTTCCAATTGTATGAAGTTTGAGATCAACTCCCTCACTTCTTCAGGGACATTTTCCTCATAGTACTGCTTTTGTGGTATCCTTTTTGGTGGGTTTCCAACCAGATCCAGCAACCTGTCCACTTCCTCTATTTTTCTGCCTATTTCCTGAAGATGCCCTTCCATTTGCTGAACCTTGAGTTTCAGCATTTCAGCGGTCTCTCCTAGGATGAGCATGTCTTGATCTCCTTGATTCGCCATTGTAATTCAACCTTTTTAGGTGGAGATAAACTAGGGTAAGTGGTTAAGTAAAATGGTTTTTCTTTGGGTATGTAATTTATAATGCCGGATCAATTGCATTCAGGTTTTAATACATGATAGCATATATAGCAAGTAGACATGTGAAACATGTAGCAAGTAATCATGTAATTTATAAGCAGTTATGCTATTAGTGTTCCTAAAGCCTTTTTGAGCCAAGGCTATCTTAATCGTTTGAAACATGCAAGTGCCATTTGGAAAGCCGAACCATTGCCCCAGAAATCATCATTAATAATAATAATATCTTCCCCGAAGGGATTACAAAAGACGATAAAGGTGACGTAGGGCTATAACAGATAGTAAAAGAAAGCAGTAAATCAGCAGAACTATCCTGTAGTGGCTGATGTCAAAGCTCGGTCTGTTTTGGCCTTCTTGGCCCTCTGAAAGGCGGTCTAAATGTGGAGACGTGTCTGATACAGCTCCATCCTGACTATCACAGGGTCTGACTCTTCCAGAATGTCACGACCCAGCCCCGTGGGCTGCGACTGGCACCCTACTTGGGCACCCAGACCGATTCACATATCCAGTTATCAGACCCAAACTTAGCTCAAAGTTCATAATAGCCATTTTAAACATAATTTAAATCAAAACTTGTCTTAAGCGGTCACGCGTACCACAATATCACATCAGAACAGAAGGGAGCGGCGGAATACACATCGCCGATCATAAGCACATATACAAATATACATGCCATTCTGGTCGTATCCAAATCTGATAGGTTGGCGGAATATACATCGCCAGATACATAAACGTGTACAGACAAATGGGCCGTTTTGGCCATAATAGTAAACGGGACCGCACTAAGACGTAGATCACAAACAGACGCGCACACACAATGACCCATGACCCACATATATGACTACAGGCCTCTACCAATACAGAATGAAAACATATGACGGGACAGGGCCCCGCCGTACCCCAAATAGTCAAATATACAGATGCATATACATCACACGACATATATACCGACATATGGGCTCCGGATCAAAAAGAGCACTCTGTAATAGCAGAACGTGTGGCCTACTCTGGCAGATCACGAATCTCTGTACCTGTGGGCATGAAACGCAGCCCCCCCCCCCCCCCCCCCCCCGAAGAAAAGGGGGCCAGTACGAAAGATGTACTGGGTATGTAAAGCATAGAGTACAGAAATGTAAACCACAACTGGAAACAAACATGATACGAAAAGGGGATACAGACCAGTATATCAAAATCCGTACCAAGAACATATATACATAATGCAGATAAAATTATGCAAAAGCTCAGGAACGTGGTCACCACTCCGACGCTGGTGCCACACACAGCATAACACCAGAAGGTTCAGATCTCCGTACATCCCCGAACACACATATCATCATAACATAACCAGCCATATCACAGCATAACTCCAAACGGAACCCGGCCCTATGGCGAGGTCTCGGGAACCGTAACACAGCATACGGCCGAATTTATCATAGCGCGCACGAACCATAGCCGGCCCGGGAACCGGTGAACGAAGTCATAATAAGGGCACGAGCGGAGTCGTGAGCGACTAATGCAATTTGTATATCCAAACACTTTTTTAAAACTTGGTAAAATCATATGTTGACTCATTAGTCAAAGTAGTTCGAACAATTAGTCAATACGGGGTTCATTTTGCAAAAGTGTTTCCAAACTGGTATTTATGGTTCAAAATATAGTTTAGAATATCGTGGCAATCAAAACATTATTTTACGGTAGCCAAATTCATAAGCAAAAGCCCTTTACCGACATTACACAGAAATGAGTCTTATAGAGCAAACGAAAGAGTCTCAGAGTTAACGGGCCCACCTCGGGTCAAGTCGAGGTGGCGGACATGAATCACGGACATTTGGGGCCTATGGAATCATACATGGAAGTTTCGAAACAATTCGATTACATTTACAAAAGTTTCGGACCTATGATCACTTTCCAACGAAATATGAGTTTTATAGTTCATTTCAATTGAATGAATAGTACTCGATTTCAAATTTGGATTTCCATGAGCAGGATTGCCCCCGGGGCTCAAATATCGACCTAGTATACTTAGGACATGCCAAAAGAAGGAAATGGGGGTAGCCTTACATACCTTTCGCGCTCCTTACGCTTGCCCAAAATCAAACTCCGTTCCGCCAAAAACCTACAATTGGTCATAGTTACCAATTAGGAATTGCAAGACTTGAGAATTCACTTAACTTCATATTTGTCTACCGAAATTTCGGCAGCACTTCCCCTATACCTATAACACCCCCGAGGCTTAGCTCGGCTCAATATATCAACAACAACAACCCACAATACCAAAGACATCACGAATCACAACAAATAGATCTAACGTTAATGTTCTTCTTTTCTACATAAAGCAATACTTCCGTTTCAACTTCAAATTCCCAAACAAATCTCAAGGATTTCACATTCATCATTAACCAAGATCATCACAATATAATTTGGGAGCATTTCATATCATTTGTACGAAATATTCACAAGATATACCAAATATACAAACTTTCCACCAAAGTCATAATTCATTCAAAACTTCTAATCTTTAACATACTTATTCATAACATGTTTCCATATCCCAAATTCATCAACAATCATCATAATTTGCACCTTAACAACTCCATTTCCATAATGTCATAAAATCATCTTAAAACGACATAAACTTCTACTTTCCATTTCAATGCAAACTTACATCATTTTATCTTTATTTACATTGCAAGCATCACAACAACACAACAAACATGTTAAACCAAATTAATTCATTCTCATTCCAACTTCAAATACCACACGACCACACTCCATTTTCCCCACTTCCATCAAGTTCATTCAACTTTCATTCTCAATATACATTCCATCCTACACACAACTAGAATGCAACATAAAATTCAACACATCACATGCATACAATGTAGTATACACACGGCCACATGCACACATGCACACCCACTTTGCAAACTTCCATGTTTTCATGAATCCTACTCATTTCCATGTATTACAATATAAACAAACCTTCATAACATAATAATATGGAATGAATTCTTACCTTTTTCTCCAATCTTCTTCACTCAAACATGTTGTCATATTGAAGAACCAAGGGCTCTTCCTTCCCAAACAATTGCACCATGTTGTAGAGGGCCCTTAATATGGTAGGAATACCACAAAAAAATAATTTTTGGATCAAAATTTGGAGGGGTGATTTTCCCCTTGCCTTGGCCGAATGGCCCTTGAACTCTTGCTCTTGTTTGTCTTGTTTCCTTGTCTTATTTTCTTCTTGAACATTCTATAAGATAAGGACCACTATATAATAATTCAATCACATGGAAATATTTTATAACTTTTTGGTGGATTGGGCCTCATGTGGCCGGCCACCACTCAAAGAAATGGGCCTCTTCTTATTTCTCATTTGTAAGCCCAATTAGCATATATATCATATTTTGTAATTCCCGAAACTAATTTTCAGAATTCCAATTTTTGCCCTTGGCCTTCCTTGGCACTTCCACATTAATATTTTTCATGAACAACACACACATATATTAATTCAAATCAACATATGGCCTTATTCCTTACAAATCAACATTATTTCGAATTTTCCCGAATACACAAAAATACGGGATATAACATCCTCCCCCCCCTTTAGAACATTCGTCCTCGAATGTTAGATTAGTCGTATAGGGTCTGCAAGTACTTCGGGGGAGTTTGCTTTTACGGTCAGCACAATTGATACACGTTGGTCTTTGAACATACTTGAGCAAGGAATTTAAATTAGCGGTGGGCAAAAGAAACAAAGTGAGGACATTTCCGTGCTCAACTCCCACGGTCATTGCTTCTCCATTATTGTTTTGCCACAAGACCTTAATAGGGGTATATCTTTATTGCGTAATCTCTGCACCTGGCGATCCAGAATAATTACAGATTGTTCTTCATCAGACCATTTTTCTGTCATTTGAATATCTTTTGCTGGAAATATTCTGGGAGGATTACCGATACATTTGCGGAGCATGGATACATGAAGTACCAGATGTACCGCTTCCAGATCAGATGGTAGATATAGCCCGTGAGCGACATTCTCAATTCTTCGAACAATCTTATAAAGTCCGATATGTCGCGGACTGAGCTTACTCTTCTTACCGAATCGCATTACGCCTTTCATGGGCGATACTTTCAAAAGTACCCTATCGCCGACCTGGGATTCCAAGGGTCGACGTCGTTTATCTGCGTATGATTTCTGACGACTCTGGGCTACTAATTGTCTTTCTCGGATGAGTTTTTACCTTTTCAACGGCCCGCTGGACCATATCTGGACCGATAAATTCTGTTTCGCTAGTATCGAACCAGCCGATCGTGACCTGAATCTTCCTGTCATACAAAGCCTCATAGGGCCATCTGGATGCTAGAATAGTAGCTGTTATTATAAGCAAACTTGATCAATGGCAGATGACCGCCCCAGCTACCTACGAAGTCAATAATACAGGCCCGCAACATATCTTCTAGCGTTTGTATGGTGTGCTCGGCCTGTCTGTTGCTCTGAGGGTGGATTACTGTGCTCAGACTTATCCGAGCCCTTAATCCTTCCTGGAAACAAATCCCCAGAAGTTAGTTATAACTGAGTACCTCTATCAGTGACAATAGATACAGGAACTCCGTGGAGTCTCACTATTCCTTTAATACATATAGTCTGGCATAATCCTCAACTGGATAAGTGGTTCCGACGGGAAGAAAATGGACTGAATTTTGTCAGCCTATTAACCGTACCCCATATGGAAATCATACTTCCGTGGAGTGCGAGACAAACCTGTAATGGGATCCATATTAATTATCTCCCACTTCCAAATTAGAATTTCCATTCCCTGGAATAGTCCATCAGGCTTCTGATGTTCAATATTTTTTTTTAATCTGCTGGCAATCCGGGCACTGGGCAACGGCCTTGCGATGTTCCGTTTCATGCTATTCCGCCAGTACAAGCATCTGGGGTCAGGGCACATTTTAGTGAATTCAGGATAAACAGAATACCGAACATTACGCGCTCCGCTCATAATTGGCCGTTGCAGCCCTACGATGTCGGGCACACATAATCTGCCTCGGTATGACAATACTCATCCGGTACAACCTCGAGCTGAATCTTTTCCTTGTCAAAGGTCGTCTCTCTACCATTCCAGAATAGACTCCTCAAACTGACGCTGTTTTACCTCTTCCATAATCGATGATTCTGCAGCTTCTCAGACAAAAATTTCCATATCTTCATAACCGGCCAAACGGACTCTAAGGCTAGCCGACTGATGAGTTTTCAAACCAATTCTTTGTTTCTGAATGTACACTGATTAATGCCGTCCATAGGTTCACGACTAAGTGCGTCTGCTACAATGTTAGCCCTTCTAGGGTGGCATAAAATATTAACGTCATAATCTTTCAATAATTCGAATCATCTTTTCTGCCGCGAATTCGGCTCCTTTTGGCTTAGAATATACTAGAGGCTCTTAGGGCCCGTATAAATGTCAACGCGGACCCCATATAAGTAGTGCCGCCATCTCTTGAAAGCATGAATCGCTGTAGCTAACTCAAGATCATGAGCGAAATAATTTCTCCTCGTGCGGTCTGAGCTGCCGGGGAACATAAGCTATAATCGGACCATTCTCGGAGAATTACATATTTCCGTCAATGTCGAAGGCCTAGGCCAGTCCTTTATCGCTTCAGCCTTCTGTATGTCAGTTGTTTTCATGTATACTTACTTTGCTTATTCTCCTTCGTTCCCCCTCTTTGGGGTTATACTTACACCATATTCATATCTTTTCTTTCTAACCTACAACTTGGTTATTTTCGTACGAAACCTTAACAAAATCATAATTACATAGTACACAATCTTATCCAATAGCTGACACTCAGATATCGTAATTAATATAACAATTTATCTTTTAATAATTATATTCCTCCTCATTGGATGATTTGGCCAAGTTATTCCTTCTTTCACACCCGTTCCTTGTCCGTCGTTCTGTTTTTTGCAATATTGGAATTACCTGATATGCACATGATTCATCATTCCATACCATAGATTTCCTTTGTCCTGCACTACTACATTTTAGTCCGTTTTCGCAAATAATTCTCGTGCTTTACCCGTTGACTCTTTTAGAGGTTCTGCTTAATTACGTTTCTTACGGTTCACTCTTTCTGACGTTTTGATTACCTTCCACTCAATCATTCTCTTTTCTTCCCAAACATCGTCGTATTAGAATCTTCCAATCTCAACCGGTAGCAAAATGAATATCAGTTTAGTTCGTGACATCTGTACCATACTTTTCGCTTTGTCTCATAAATTCTGTCCGGTTAATGCTTTCCATATATTACAGCAATGGCTATCAGGGTCCGCCAATCAATCAACACAGCCATAAATGGGGCCCTATACATACACATATGTATCACTACCATTTCACAATACGTCTTCAATCACTTGTTCATACTTACCCTAGTTTCGGAGCTGCGCTGCTTTTTCTTCCCTTTTTAGCAATCTAATCCGTCCCAGCTCGTGTGACCCCTATAAAGTTTCTAGCCATACTGCATATCCCAATTCCTTTTTGGTTACCCAGAATTTCCTATTCGTCTCTCATATCTAAGTTTGCGAAAATCTTTGTACATTTCCCAGGGGGTCACCCATCCCAGAATTGCTCTGGCCCTGGCACGCTTAACCTTACAACTTTAACGAATTTAGGCACGTTAAGGCCGGTATAATTACGCCAATTGCCCCGCACAGCCTTTGTCACGTAATTTGAGACAAATCGGGGTCTTAACAACTTTTCAAAATGTTCTCGTAGCGGGTCCCACCCCGGCCTAACGAGAATTCTTTTACTTTTCTGACCTTATGATTACCATGTCGCCCCCCTATAAACCCTCAATACTTACCTTCATGTATATATATATATTTCTAGACAGCCCACGAGTTTAAGTTTTTTTTTATCCCACAAATTCCGTCTCTAATCAGTCGTTACCGCAAGGCATCTTCCGGCCACTAGCGAAAGAAAACTAGAGTCCGACGAACTTCGCGAAATCTTTTAGTACTTGATTCACATAATTACCTCCATATTTGTATATATCTATGTATTTGAGTCGAGAGCGAACCGCTCAATTCTCAACTGCTTGTCACACGTTTTGTATCCTTTCAATTAGAGGAACTTGATCGTCGGACATTTTTGCCCTTCACATGGGCTGTGCTAAAACAAAAATGGATTGGGACATATTTCTGGTCCCTCCAAATGAATTAAAAATTTGCTACTCGTATATGCTTTCTCGAGATAAAATCTTCCAGATAAGGGTAATGCTTCTTACAAATGACATGGAGGGTACCTCTTAAACTTTTAATCTACGATAATAGATTTATCCTATCGGTATCGACCTTTAAGACACGTTAAGAATTTATATCTCATTTTCCCTTTCGTATTTCTAGAAAAATTTGGGCAGAGGTTCCTCTGTATTTCTTACTATCCCAAAACCTGTACACAGGAAATACCAACCATGCCTCACAGGGCCAACACATATACGTATATACATATCATATCATATCGCCTCACAGCCACACGGGGCTAACAATTTCAAATAAAAGTATAAATGTGCCGAGGGTTACCTCACATGCCCAGCTCAACTGCACCTGCTACACTTTTCATATTTATTTCTCTTTTCAATGATCGACTTTATGTTTCAATCGTACTTCAGAATACCTTACCCAGCATACGTCTCTCATACCATTGCTTACCGGAGTACTGTGTAGCTTCTTCCAATGTCAGCAGTCGCTGTCTTACGTCGATACCGTTCTCCAGCTGCAATCAAGGGTTAGAAAAAAAAGGAAATTCACTTCCTACAGCTGGCTCTTATCGCACAATCTAAGATCCAAAGAAAGGGGACACCCTAAATGCCCTGTAGCCTCCTGTTTATAGATGTGGTGCACAACACACCGATAAACAAGACTCTACGAGACACGGCCTGTAGACATTCCGAGGACAAACCGCTCTGATACCACTTTTGTCACGACCTAGCCCCGTGGGCCGCGACTGGCACCCTACTTGGGCACCCAGACCGATTCACATATCCAGTTATCAGACCCAAACTTAGCTCAAAGTTCATAATAGCCATTTTAAACATAATTTAAATCAAAACTTGTCTTAAGCGGTCACGCGTACCACAATATCACATCAGAACAGAAGGGAGCGGTGGAATACACATCGCCGATCATAAGCACATATACAAATATACAGGTCATTCTGGCTGTATCCAAATCTGATAGGTTGGCGGAATATACATCCCCAGATACATAAACGTGTACAGACAAATGGGCTGTTTTGGCCATAATAGTAAACGGGACCGCACTAAGACGTAGATCACAAACAGACGCGCACACACAATGACCCATGACCCACATATATGACTACAGGCCTCTACCAAAACAGAACGAAAACATATGATGGGACAGGGCCCCGCCGTACCCCAAATAGTCAAATATACAGATGCATATACATCACAAGAGATATATACCGACATATGGGCTCCGGATCAAAAAGAGCACTCTGTAATAGCAGAACGTGTGGCCTACTCTGGCAGATCACGAATCTCTGTACCTGCGGGCATGAAACGCAGCCCCCCCCCCCCCCCCCCCCGAAGAAAAGGAAACCACAACTGGAAACAAACAGGATACGAAAAGGGGATACTGACCAGTATATCAAAATCCGTACCAAGAACATATATACATAATGCAGATAAAATCACGCAAAAGCTTAGGAACGTGGTCACCACTCCGACGCTGGTGCCACACACAGCATAACACCATAAGGTTCAGATCTCCGTACATCCCCGAACACACATATCATCATAACATATCACCAGCCATATCACAGCATAACTCCAAACGGAACCCGGCCCTATGGCGAGGTCTCGGGAACCGTAACACAGTATACGGCCGAATTTATCATAGCGCGCACGAACCATAGCCGGCCCGGGAACAGGTGAACGAAGTCATAAGAAGGGCACGAGCGGAGTCGTGAGCGACTAATGCAATTTGTATATCAAAACACTTTTTTAAAACTTGGTAAAATCATATGTTGACTCATTAGTCAAAGTAGTTCGAACAATTAGTCAATACGGGGTTCATTTCGCAAAAGTGTTTCCAAACTGGTATTTATGGTTCAACATATAGTTTAGAATATCGTGGCGATCAAAACATTATTTTACGGTAGCCAAATTCATAAGCAAAAGCCCTTTACCGACATTACACAGAAATGAGTCTTATAGAGCAAACGAAAGAGTCTCGGAGTTAACGGGCCCACCTCGGGTCAAGTCGAGGTGGCGGACATGAATCACGGACATTTGGGGCCTATGGAATCATACATGGAAGTTTCGAAACAATTCGATTACATTTACAAAAGTTTCGGACCTATGATCACTTTCCAACGAAATATGAGTTTTATAGTTCATTTCAATTGAATGAATAGTACTCGATTTCAAATTCGGATTTCCATGAGCAGGATTGCCCCCAGGGCTCAAATATTGACCTAGTATACTTAGGACATGCCAAAAGAAGGAAATGGGGGTAGCCTTACATACCTTTCGCGCTCCTTACGCTTGCCCAAAATCAAACTCCGTTCCGCCAAAAACCTACAATTGGTCATAGTTACCAATTAGGAATTGCAAGACTTGAGAATTCACTTAACTTCATATTTGTCTACCGAAATTTCGGCAGCACTTCCCCTATACCTATAACACCCCCGAGGCTTAGCTCGGCTCAATATATCAACAACAACAACCCACAATACCAAAGACATCACGAATCACAACAAATAGATCTAACGTTAATGTTCTTCTTTTCTACATAAAGCAATACTTCCGTTTCAACTTCAAATTCCCAAACAAATCTCAAGGATTTCACATTCATCATTAACCAAGATCGTCACAATATAATTTGGGAGCATTTCATATCATTTGTACGAAATATTCACAAGATATACCAAATATACAAACTTTCCACCAAAGTCATAATTCATTCAAAACTTCTAATCTTTAACATACTTATTCATAACATGTTTCCATATCCCAAATTCATCAACAATCATCATAATTTGCACCTTAACAACTCCATTTCCATAATGTCATAAAATCATCTTAAAACGACATAAACTTCTACTTTCCATTTCAATGCAAACTTACATCATTTTATCTTTATTTACATTGCAAGCATCACAACAACACAACAAACATGTTAAACCAAATTAATTCATTCTCATTCCAACTTCAAATACCACATGGCCACACTCCATTTTCCCCACTTCTATCAAATTCATTCAACTTTCATTCTCAATATACATTCCATCCTACACACAACTAGAATGCAACATAAAATTCAACACATCACATGCGTACAATGTAGTATACATACGGCCACATGCACACATGCACACCCACTTTGCAAACTTCCATGTTTTCATGAATCCTACTCATTTCCATGTATTACAACATAAACAAACCTTCATAACATAATAATATGGAATGAATTCTTACCTTTTTCTCCAATCTTCTTC
This sequence comes from Lycium barbarum, assembly GCF_019175385.1. Classification (NCBI taxonomy): domain Eukaryota; kingdom Viridiplantae; phylum Streptophyta; class Magnoliopsida; order Solanales; family Solanaceae; genus Lycium; species Lycium barbarum. Next base: position 74,534,700 of record NC_083341.1, read on the forward strand.
ACTCAAACATGTTGTCATATTGAAGAAACAAGGGCTCTTCCTTCCCAAACAATTGCACCATGTTGTAGAGGGCCCTTAATATGGTAGGAATACCACAAGAAAATAATTTTTGGATCAAAATTTGGAGGGGTGATTTTCCCCTTGCCTTGGCCGAATGGCCCTTGAACTC